>NC_056730.1:1135152872-1135170372 GCF_019279795.1 Protopterus annectens
TACCTTTCAGGTAGATCACTTAATTTTTGCTAAGATATATGTTGATGAATGATATTAGAGGTTCTCATCTTTTTAGTTGACAATTCTTTTTTGCATACACTGTTAGATAAATACATAAGTTATATAAATGGTAGGATAGATTTACTTTTCCATTTTTGTGATAACTTTACTAGCTATTGCTAAAATAGGTCAACGAAGAGGCACTTGTGATGTTGGGATAAAATCTGTAACTGGACCATTAAATAAGATCAAAGAATTAGTGATAATATATATGTCTGACCACAATGCTTGAGTAAAATTTTTAAACGGTGTCCAAAAAGGAAATATTCTACACTCTAGTACCATATTTGTAAGATCTTAATGGGAGAAAAGATGGAATTACGTTTACAATCTGTGGCATGGAAATAAATGAAGAAACTGAAAGGTATTGGAGTTTAAAAATTAAACCACATCCAAATAATACTGTAGGGAGGAAAATATCTCTGGTATTAAGTTAGCTTCCCTTGTGGGCAGAGAGGTCCTTTAAACTTCACTTTAGAAGTTAAGTGAAACTAATAATAAGAGTAAATTAAGTAAGTATAAAAGGAAAAATGAGACATACATAAGTAAATAAGAAAGAAACACACACACAAACACACACACACACACACAGACACACACACACACACACACACACACACACACACACACACACACACACACACACACTGCAGTATTTACTTGAAAGTTTAGGATAGACATTTAAGACTATTTACTGCCATACCAAGACCCCACATCAGTTCTAGGTTTGATTCTTACAGCCTTCATTGGCTCAGTGTGTAACTGAGAATATCACTTTATTGAACATTGCTCCTAAGTCATCCCTGAAAAGGGACCATCATACTTTTCAACTGTCCTTGATTTTCAGAGATGTCTCAGATTTCGACTCAAATTTTAGCTCTGTCCCTCTTAATCCCTCCTAAAAACTGGAGTTGGAGGAAAGGGAGTGAATTACACTCCATAAATAATGCCAGTATTTATAGACTTCTTTTACTTCAGAAAATGTATATTAATATTAACTCACATTCTTTTATTCTGACCATGTCTCAAGATAACAGTATCAACACTTTAAAAGTACCCTAATTGTCTCTATTTTTATTCTGGATTTGTCCCTGATTCTGTTGAAATTTATTGTCTCTGTTTTTATTCTGGATTTGTTCCTGATTCTGTTGAATTTTGTCCTTGAATGGTTGAGAGCTATGGAGATTCTGTGTTTAGTAGGCTTACCAAGGTGACTTTTTTTTCTTCTACAGCTACACAGTTTGGTTGCTTTTTATGTTAAGTAACTTCTTCAAAAGTTAAATAAATAAAACTTGAATAACAGGCCTAGACCACATCAAGAGTTAAAGGACTGACAATTAAAATAATAGATCTAAAACATAGTCAAATATCATATACTAGCTATAAAGCAGAACTCAGCAAAATCAATATATCTGTATCAGTAAACAATCAGCAAGTTTGCAAGACAACAGAATGGGAACTGGAATCTGACACCTGCATATATAGTTAAAAATAAACTATTTAATGAGCAAACCAACAAGCTTTTAATATCTGACTGAGCTAACAGTTAAACAAGTGTGATGTACCTTGACACCAAAATATGTATGAAAATATATTTTGATGTTGTATATTCAATACATGGCAAAAGTTATATTTACAAAACATGTGGATATAAATTGGTCAAAAATGATCTAGTCTAAAAATCAGCAGATAAGTATAGATCAGTTATACCGCAAATATAAATATAAAGAAATGCTAAAATAAATGTAAATTGTACACCAAGTCCCTAATATGTAATAAAGCTAATTGCAAACAAACTTAAAAAGCAATTGATAAACAGACTTGTTTCAAAGAAACATGAAGTTTGGAACAATCCATCTCATAATTCTTTCCTTTACATCTCTCTCTAGATACCACTAGGCCATTTATCTAAACTACAATGACAAAATGGGTATCGAAGAATGAAGAATGAATGATCATTTTTTGACATTTTTCACTGATTTGCTTTTAAGAAACTAAGTTTGACAGAAGTGCTTTAAACATCTGAGATGCTACCATGTTGCTTGGTTACATATATTATTTTTAGCCAACAAAAGTAGACAAATGGCAATTCAATAAATCTTGCCTGACAAAAAGAATTAACCTCACTCATGGACTAGACCTTTGACTCATGATTCTAAACATTAGAGATGAAAAAATGAGAAAACGGTTCAGTATGTATTGCTGTACATGGCAGGGGCATTTTATCCAGTCCACTGAAATTTTAACCACCTGCAACAGTTAAGAGCTATTTTGACTTAATGTATTAGATGAAACTGCACTCAAGTTTTTTTTTTAATTTTTGACTATAACCTATTTGTCTATCAGGAGCTCAACACACTGACTCAAACTCAACTGTGCATCTCATGAATGTTACCATAAGCAGAAGAAAATGCTATCTAAATTCTTAATTTAACATCTTAAATATATTATGTATTAGGCAAAGTACTTTTTAATAGATGGCATTCAGTCCTTTAATAAGGCAGTGATCAATGGTTTTCATTTAAAACTTAGATCATAAAACATTATTTTTTATAATGCATTTTGTTTCATTTTTTTGTTCATATTTCATTGTGTTGCAATTAGTCAAAGCTTCAAGCTAAAGAAGCAAGTAAAAAAAATATTTTGCACTGGTGGGGGGTTCTTACTCCCTCCTTACTTACATATAATAACTTCACAGCTACACAGCAATAAAGAATAATAAAAAGTGACAAAATATAAACCACTGCTGTTAAAACTACAATGGCAATGATTCTCAATGCAAAACAGCTCTCAGCAAGTTCTTATTCGTTACATTCCAGAGGATCTTCATAGATATTTCTCCAAAATGTATGTATTTCTTCATTTTTTGTGGTGTTTCAATTCCGTTTGTCTTGTTTCCCAATTCTCTATACAATTTTTTTGGGTCATGATTAAATTGCATATTTTGTGCTTTTCCTTTATATTTATCTGCATATCTTCTAAGTTTTTCTGCCTGTGCTGATATTTTTAGTTTATTATTTGGAATGGTGCATGGAGGATTCTGATCTCTTCTGATACTGTGCATTGCTTTTATCACGTCTGTCTTGCTGAGTATTTTTATTGCTCTGTTCCCTCTTCTATGCTCTTTTAACAATGACACTTCTTGTCATAATTGCATTACAGTTTTTTCTATTTGATACTTCCATGGTAGCATTTGATTTCTCCTCTTCCTTTCCCTTACTGCCCTGTGTTTTTTTGGTAAGACTTAATATATTATTAATTTAGCTGCACAGTAATATATCCTATTTATTAATTTAGCTGCACAGTAATATATCCTATTTATTTCTATCACATGAATCTCTATGGACAGTCTTAATAACTGTATTCATTCGTTTTATCAAACTTAGGGTTTTATTGATTTTCTGTAGTCTATTTGTTTCATTGATCTGAATATGTAGTTCATCTCTATTAAATCAAGCAACTCTCCTCTTAGATCATTTTCTTCTAAACTGAAGGCACATTCTTTGTTCTCCACTTCCTGTGGGCATTCTATAGATAGTTCCAGAGCATTTTCCTGTACCACATTCTCTTTGGTTTCGTCCTGTGTTATCCATTGCTCTTTCATATGGGAACTCACCAGTCTATCATCCCACAACACTGGCTGCATCAGAGTTGCCACATTTTCTTGTTCCTCTCCTTGTTGTGCAACTACAACTGAACATTTGTACTGGTTTACTATGTAAGGCTTCAAAGTATCTTTATATGAGAACTGATCAGATGTTACCCATTCTACTGGTGTTGCCTTAGTTTGGGGATCCATTGCTCTGTCTTGCTGTGATGTTTTCTGAGTTAGATTTTCTACACTAACTCTTTCACTTTGCAGGCAATCTATAACCTAATTTTCTATTTCTTTAACTTCTCCATTACTAATCCTCTTTTCTATTTTTCTTCTTTGTTTTCTTATTTTTTGCATTGTAAAATTTTCCATGTCTGGATGCCTTTGCCTGTATTTCTCTTCAAATATCTTTGGTGCCATTCTTTTTGTAGTGTTTAGCTTTACTTTCTCCCTTGCATAAATACTATACCATATTAAATCTCTTTTTGTTTCTCATGTCCATATTTCTTCCTCAGACGTTTCCTGATCCTCCTGTTTCTCCTTACTTTGGGGACTCGATGTTCCATCATGCTGTGATGTAACCTGTGTTAGCCTTGCTGCATCAAATCATTCACTTTCCAAGTATTCCATAACTTCAACTTCTAATTTTTAACTTCTGCGTTACTAATCTTCTGTTCTACGTTCCGTCTTTGTGATCTTATTTTTTTTATTGTGAATTTTTCCATTCACTTTGAATATCTCTGGGGTTGCCTTTTTGTGTTTATTAATTTAGCTTACTCCTTTTCATAAATATCCCACCATACTGCGGTAGTGGTGCTGCGGTAGCGTTGGCGCCTCACAGTAAGAAGTTGTCCTGGTCGATTCTCAGCTAGAGTGTATTCTGTGTAGAGACATGCGTGAATGGGCGTACCTTCATTGAAGGTTGTGCGTCAGGGCCGGCAACTCTGCATGTAAAAATCTACTGCCAATCATTAGCCGACCGGAGTTCCGCTGTGTCGACCCCTAACCGGGAAAAGCTGAAAGACACAACAATATCAGATCTCTCTTTCTTTCCCATGTCCATATTTCTTTTTTATACCTTTCAAAAGTCTCTAGATTTTGTTCTTTATATTTTTGTCCTTCTTCAGTTACTTCTTTTACCAAATGGAGCAATGCTTCTTGGTCTATATAATGCTTAGCATAAGTCTGTTGCATTAATGAACACAAATTTTTATTTGAAGCATCTGACAGTTTTTCTTGTGGACTTATTTTTCTTTCCTCTAATTTCTCCGTTAATCTTTTTTGTATATCTTGTGTCTGGAAATTCTGGGCTTTTTGCATAATAGTAACAGTACATAATATCTTTCTTATCCTCAGTGGTCTACTCCATCATCTTTATATCCCTTTTTTTGGCCTATCAGTTTTTGTGATTTTTGTGGACTGCTAATTCCTTTTACTACAAAGGGCCATCCTCCTCCTGGGCCTGGCCTAGCCCCATTGTAGGAATGTTTCCGTGTCTTGAGAATTGTACACTGTCATTTTTTCCAGTCCTGGCACCAGTGTGCCTACCATGATTGGGCACTGTTTTTTTTTTTTATCCTGGGTCTTGTGCATCAGCTATCTTTTTTATTTTTTAACCTACTTCTGTCCATGAAATATGCTATGTAAAATATATCAGTGTTATCTTGGTGAGATTTTGTGAAAAATAGGATCTACCTCGTGAATGTACTCACCAAGACTTGAGGGTGAATTCATTTCCAGCAATACTACCCTCCTTTGCTTGCTAACTTATCATGTCTCCATTCAGATTTCAGTGGGGTGTGGTTTCTACAACAGCAGACTAGGGCTGGAAAGTAAAAAAATAATGACAGTTGCTATTTCATTTGATACAGGTCTGTTCTTTTTAGGAAGATAATCTTTATTCCAGTAGATGGGGAGCTGGGGATTAGCAGTTCAGCAATGTTCCTTCCTGGGAAATTTGCATTGGGATGTGTACTATTAATATCATTAAACAGTATTAGTTATTACTTGAATAACATATGGCATGAATTAAATTTCTCAGTTTGAGGGAAATGGCTTTATTTATTTCAAGAATGTTCAGCTGGTAAAAAAAAAACGCAACTGATACCAAGTTTGGCATGTGACAATGGGTTCTGGGAAGAATGTTTAGGGGCAGTTCTTTGCAGAAAGGGCTGTAGTCCTGAAACTGGTTCATGTCTGCAGTGTGGTAGTGCCTGGAAGGGGTCCTAGTCATGCTGAAAAAGGGTGCTTGGACCAGTGTACTTATTAATTAACAAATATACATACAAATAACTAAACCAAAAAGGTATTCCTTTTATTTATGCTGTCTGCAGAGTGACCAAAATTTATTATTCATGAAACAGCTATTTCAGTGTCTGGATAGTGACTTAACTTCAAATATGTTCTGCTACTGCATCAGGCCTTCACCTCACCTGTTATATGAAGATGGAAAATTTGACACTGGTGTAATTAACATATGATATGGGTTTAGAACATGGAATTACTGAGGGTATTTGTTCATTCATTCATTCATTCATTCATTCATTCATTTATTCATCCATTCATTTATTTTATTTGTACTTTGTTTACTGCTAAGTATACTTATCTGCTGACCCTTTCCCCATGACCTGTGCTCAAAGAAGAGCAGAAAATAAATAGAATGTTGAGCAAGCATGGACTTCTTATAGAAAATACATTGGCAGAAAACTTAAGGAATATAATGTTGACTATATAAGTACATACAGAATTCTAGAAAATACATAAACATAGAAAAATAGTGCTCATTTAGAATGCGATAATATATTCATGCTTGAAAACTGGATAAATAAGTGTTAAGTAGGTGCTTATTTTTAGTTAAGCATTACACATTTGTAGGTTGATTTGAGGGACTTTATTTTAGCATCTCTCCTGCCAGAAGCCAACAAACTAAAGTTGCAGCTCATTGCACTAAGTGAGAAAAAATCAAGGGCTTAAAAAGGACAATTAACATTTGTTAAAATGCTTATTTCTTAAGCACTTTCCAGCTATCATTCAAACAAAGTAAAGTGACATATAACTAAAAAAACTTAAAAAAATGAAATAATTTGAAGAACACAATTCCTGCAGTATCAGTACAATATGACAAACATTGGTTAAGGAAAAACACTATTACAAAAATAATAACATTCTAAACTAAATGCTATAGCATTGCACAAAAGTAATTATTGCTATGACTCATACAAATTAATGTTCAAAAACAACAGCAGAAACAATTGACCAACAGTTGCTAAAACAACTGTATGGGGTTCGGGTAGATATCCAGCCTTAGCACTGGGGATATCAAAGTGCTGTCTGAAGCTGAAATCCCTGTGCTATAAACAAATACAATGTTTAAACGGTGGCAAATCTGAGTATGACGGTACAGTCTGATAAGGAAACCAAGAGCTTTATTTGATAATTTAGCTCCCATGTTACCATCCCAGATGAGTATGCATCCACAAGCTTTCAGATTCACCTTCAGAGCTCTTGTCAGTCCATATTCTCCAATGCCATCACTTATGAATAAGCCTCTGAGGTACTTAAAGTTCTCAGATAAGGGTGACTATAACCCCCTCTTCAAATACATGTTTACATAAACACATAAATGCCTGAAGAGTGCAATCCTCTGTTTCCATGGAAAGGAGAATGGACACAGATTTAGAGGTACCAATTTTAATCATAGCTGCTTCAGAGTTGGTAGTAAATCACTTGAATGCATATGAGATAAATTGGGCCAGCATGAACCCTTCATCTGCATACTACACTGATACCACTTCTAGGCTTCCAGACTGGATAGAATAGATACATTGTCACCATTTGTAGTGTCGTACTACCTTCTGCACAAAAATAATGACGAAAAGCATTGACAAAATGTTTCCATAACTGAACCTCACAATCACCTTGAACAAATTCACTTATGAAGAATGTGGGCACAAGTTTCATTGCACACTAGAGGATCAGGGAGCATTAAATTTCCCTGAGACCCCATGCAGAGGCAGGATGCTCCACAGCATGTTCAGTCATATGCTGTCTCCATGTTGACAAAACAAGGACAGTTTCGTGTAGCAAACTCCTACAACACCTCACATAATTGTGAAGAGCTACAGAACTGGCTCACTGCCCCATGTCATGATACTTATTCCACACTGTTTCTCCAGACTCTGAGGTTCATACGTCATTTGGTGTATTCTGTGTAGCACGCTGACATAGGTGGTTTATGAGGAATATAATGTGCCTATACCAGGAACACCCTAAAGAATACTAGTACAAACCCTGTGATAAGTAAAGTACAATATAGAAGACAACAATACCTATACAGTGAATCCCTCTCCCTCCCTCCCTTTTTTTCTGAATGTATTTAGTACTAAGGTTAACTAGTACTGAGCATCTTGGTATAAAGGCAACTAAAATTGTAGTGTTTGTCCACATGGCAAGTTTTGCAGCAGGGCTAAAAATACTCACATATAACATGATAACAACATAATCAGACAAATGCAGCGGACATGAAAGGTATTTTTTTGTCCTAAAATGAATTTCAGTAATACTACTTGTAACTTGACTTTTTATAAGTTTTAGTTGTTTAAAACAACTTCCTAGTATTTTACAAAAATATCAAACCCTTTTCAAAAAAAAAAGTCGCAGCATTAGAAAAATGTCTCCCATCAACTATTTCGTAGTCCTACACATTATGAATCTTCTTGGTTAATAGTACACCATTTAGAGATGGCCAACTTCCTTAACAACAAGTTTATTACTGAAAGTGAAAGCACTGCTTGCAAATTCTTTAGTGAAGATGTCTTACCATCTTATTTGTCAATGAAGTGGGCAAATGTCATGCAATTTAGACAGGTTCAGTGTAGATTTTGTCCTACAGCTCCACTGATGTAGGAAACTTCAGCCTCCCCTTACACACACACACACACACACACACACACACACACACACACACACACACACACACACACACAGTTAAAATAGCACTTCCACATTAACAGCACCTTGGGGCAAATGTCAAGCTTCTCACTCTTGTTGACAGATTGCGTGTTGCATAGTATACAACATCCTGGCTGGTTGAATGCCCATGCAGCTAGATGGTTTTTACTTCATGCATTATGTGGGCTATGCCTTTCTGCCCTTCTTCAGTGTAAAGAGCTAGTTTTGTTCTCTTATCCACATTTGTTCATTTTCTCAAGAAAATGTGTCTTTAATGTATACAATCTTCTAAATGCATTCTTTTATTAAACAAAAAATAAATAAATAAAAATGCATTTTTCATTATACATGGAATTCATACTGCTATTAATTTCTCCTTGTGTTTGATAGATAGTGCAACTAGAAAAGTAAAAGCTACTTTACAAGGGATGCTATTGTAACATGAAAATGGTTAAAAAACTGAGTCTAAAAAGCAAACGCTAAAAATCAGTAAATTTTAAGTAACACAATCATTATGGAAACACAACACAGAAAAAAAGCTATAGTAGGGAGCATATCTGTAAAGCATTCCCAACAGTGACCTGCATTTTATATATAAGTATGCATCAGAATGATTTGTAAATAATTACCTGCAATGAATGCTGTATGCAGCCAGTAACTGCAGTCTAAAGCAGCACATGCAATCTAATATCTGACATTTGTCATAAAAAAGCTAAAAGAAGAAAAGAGGCAAGAAATGTAAGAGAAAGTATATGACAAGTGGGAACTTGATAAAGGTATAAGTGATGATGCTAGAGTAGGGCAGGATAGTGATTAATATGCAGAGGAGGCAGGAGAAGTAGAAGGAAACAAAAAAAATGGTTGTTGACTGCTTTATAGAAAAGACTGCAGAGACTAAGTAATCGGAGACATAAATGAAATATATCAGAAAATCAGAGTGAGAATCCTCTGCAAAGGGTAAGTGGGAAGGGAAGTAATATGGAACTGAGCAGTAGTCATGGACAGTAGTATGGCAGACTGTCTGAGTGGGTTAAAGCTACAGCCTGTTAATGAGCTTCAGCCTATGGTCCTGGGTTTGAATCCCTTAGCTGCCACTTGCAAACTTCTTGACTATGAGCAAAACACTTTTCCAGGGATTACTCACAGGTCAGCTCTAAAAATGGATATCTATTTCCTAGTGGTTATGAACATTTAAAAATGAGTAAAACAAAAGAGGATGAAAATAACACAGACATTGATATTTATTTGCATTATTCACCCTGTATCTGGGAAATAAGGAATCCATATACACAGAGTATAATGTACACTGGATATCATAAGTAACTTTCCACTCCATAGATATTCATCCATGAAGACAGCATGCAAATAACCCCAGTTTAACAAGGCAGTGGAAGATGTAATGTACACATCACCTATATCACTGCATAATATGATATATAAGAAAAATAATTATTAAATAAGTGATCAATCTGCTTGCACTGCCAGACAACCTATAGGATGGTACTGCAAGTATTTTTTTATTTAAGTGTGTGTGTGTGTGTGTATGTGTGTGTGTGTGTGTGTGTGTGTGTGTGTGTGTGTGTGTGTGTGTGTGTGTGTGTAGGGGAGTTGCAATGGGTTGCACTTCATGATTATGATAAAAAGAAACTGAAATGCATTACTGTGGCAATTATTTATTAATCTGTTTATACTCAGACATCTTAGATGTACAGGTTCAATAAAATATCTGCCTCTGGGGACATCTGTGTGTGTGTGTGGTGCAACAATTTGCACTGTATGTGCCTTATGGGCCTGACAATAAAAAGCTAAACTATATTGTCATGTCTATTTATTTTATTTATTTATTTGATCACAATCAGGTATTAGATGGTATACACAGTTAATAAAGCCACTGTAAGTGGTGAACACATCAATGTGTAGGGAAAGGTTAAAATAAGTTATTGTGGCCATTATTATTATTTTTCTATTTTATTATAATCAGACATTTGAGGTGCACATTTCAACAAATTGGCTATAATTGCATACAAGGGGCTGTTGGAATATCATAATGTGGCTTCTGTTTGTGTGAAACAAAGTTGAAATGCATTTCTGAAATCATTATTTCATCTCAATGAAACATCTGCACTGTACAGAATTTATCAAGTGACTATAAGTACTGGTCATAGGGGTTGTCTATGGATGGTAGTGACAGCTTTGTTGTCACTTGATCAGGTTGTGTAACCATTATTCTTTGCATGACTAATATGCATTTGTGTGAAATGATCCAGAATATATTACAGTGGCTACTGTTTATGTGAAAGAAACATGAAATATTCTGTTTTGGCTCTTTTAGCACAATCAGGCATTTAAGATTGCACAGTCAGATGTGGTTAGACGTGTTGGGTACAGAGGTTGATTGTGGATGAAAATGACTGACTTTGCTGTTGTGATCAAGTTAATCAGTAATCTGGCTTCACAGAACTAGTGCGCATTTCAGTGAAGTAAGTTGTAAATCTTTACTATGGCCACATTCAAAAAAAATCATCATCAGATATCTGAGGTACACACAGTAAATAACGTGGCTTTAACTGATGAGTAAAGGGGTCATCTGTAGATAAAAGTAAGTTACTCATGCTTGATTACAGCTAACCAGTCACTGACCTGGCCTGGAAGGAGCAGGATCATGCAGTGAACTAGGTGCAATGTTATGCAATGTATTCTATTTGTTGAAACCATGGCTTGTACAGGTATGCTATCTTCTCTGTAAAACAATGAAATGCACAGAGGAAACGCAGTGCAGACTCCAGATAAAAAGATTTTTATTACGATGCAACTCGCTGTTATTCAAACAGTAAATAGTCCGGAAAGTATGACAAAATGTAGCAAAATAATGGCTTATACAGGTATGCATGTGTATGTGTGGGGAGGGCAATGTATCTAAGAGTAACAAGTTTGACATAACTGCTTTCATATTCTATCCAAATCAGACACCAGCAGTGTATAAAATAAGAGGCTATATTTTGCAGTCAAGGCAGGATGTTTGTAAAAGCAACTGATCATTGGCACAGTGGTGCAAAGAGTAGAGTTGCTATGTTGTAGTGCTTAACCATTAGTTTGAGTTCCTGGATGAAGTTTCTTCTGAGCAAAGTTTTCATGTCCTTCCTGTTTCTGTGTGAGATTTTTCATGGTGCTCTGATTTCCTCCAATACCCCAAAAACATGCTGTCAGTGATTCAGAGTTTCTCCAATTTGTCTGCTGTTGTACAGTGTAAGTCTTTGTGTGTACATGTGAGTGTGTGTGTGTGTGTGCAAGTGTACCTATGAACCAATGAACCCATGCATGTATCTGTGTTTAAAAAAATAATGTCAACAGCCCTTCCCATAGACGCACACTATATTGTGGGCATGTGCACAACTTTTCTGATAGCAGTAAAAGAAAAGACAAATTAATAAGCAATTATATTTCAAAAATAAGGCATAAACATATTATAGAACATCTAAACCCTCAGAGGTTTTGGAGGCCACCAGCTCTACAGAGTCCAAACAATATAAGGGGATTTTTACCTATGTTCTATGGGGGAGGGGCATCCTCAACTTCTACCATGGGCTTCACCTAGTCTAAAACAGTTCTTGCTTAGAGGTATTCACAGAAGATCACTATAGCTTGCATGATAGCCGAGACAATATGATCATTATTTCTTTAACTTTTCTCATATTCAGACCTCAGAGGTGCCTACAAAAGGTCACTCTATCTTGTCTAGGGGCAGTATGAGGTCAAGGAGCAACACGTTTACTTACATTGCTGTGGTCATTATTTTTTAAAGTACTTCAATTAAACATCAGGTGTATATGCAAGTAGCTATCTTTTGGGGGAGTAGGGAAGGAGGCATGTTGTGTATTAGCTATCTTTTGGGGAAGGGTAAGAAGGCATATTGAGTATCAGCAACAAGTCAAAATAAATTACTGTACTCATTTGTTCTTTTACTTTTGTCCCATTCAGACATTTGAGAGGTTACATAGAACATGCCATTCATTTGGGGCTGGGGTGAAGAGGCATGCTTTGTATATATGTGCACATGTTCAATGTATGTGTGTACATATGTACACATGTAATATTCATGCTAGTGTAACCAGAGGTCTGCACTGAAGGTGATTCTCTTTTTTAGAGCAGCTGGGGACTCGGACACTATTCCTACATATAATTTATGTATCATTGCAAGCATTTGCCTTCTTAGCTTATTGGAAACTACTCTTTTTAAAAATGATACTTTGGAATCATCTTATTTCTGCCATGATTTTTGTTCTGACCATCAATGGATAAAAAAGACTGGAGAAAAGCTCTAGAATGCACCTCAGAGCATCTAAAGCCCTGAGGCTTTTCCCAGTTTAATTCAGTTACTTCCTCTTAAATAATCACAGTGGGGTTTTGGCCAGTTTGGATATGTTTACAGGAGGGAAGAAAAAAAAAAACTGAAGAGTAAGGCAAAGTGTAAAACAACAAGAAAGAAGTTACATTTCCAGATAGTATAGGGAAGTCGTAACGAGAGAACCATGGGGTCAGTGGGTGCTGTGGAATGGTTAGTAGTGCAGAGGGACCACAATGAGTCCTTTATCTAGGGTTGTAGTTCAGTTAGGTTTAGCCCTAGTGATCATAACCAGTCATCTGTGGTATATATAGTCAATAAATTGGCTAGAATAAGTGGGTGCTAAGGCAGTCTGCAGCTGAAATTGAGTGACCTAGCTATTATTTGGGCACATATAAATAGCTCTCTATTGAAATGTTGAGACTTGTAATATGAGTTGATGAAAAAACAGACCAAAAACACAGAACAGTGATTGCTGTACACTGTTTTTCTTCATTAAACTTTTTTTTAGGGACATGAAACGTTTTTAGGGGCATGCTCCCTTGCACCACACCCCAATTTTGGCTGCAACCCTCAACCCCCAAAACTATATATATATACCAACTATGAGATCAACATACCCTGGAGAAAAGGGAATATTCCCAGTGACAGCAATCTTGGTCTTAGTATTATATAAGTATTCTGGAACTCTCACTAATGAGCCTTGGCATTTCAAATGGCTACCGAAATAAACAACTAATGAACTTCCCTAATATAGCCATAATGCAGTCCAGTTAACCTCACCTACTCAGTTCTTTCCTAGAGTCCCCCCTTGCTTTGAAGTCATCAGCTGCTAGATATGTCATGTAAAACCCCAACACAACCTAAATGATTGGCAGGTTAGCTGCATAAACACATGCACTCAAGAATGGCTTGGTTACAGCTTGTGTATATAAATCACTTTATATGGAAAGTGGTCTGGGAGACTATATTATTATTAAGGTATATGCTGCAAAAAGGCTTTAAAGCAAAGAAAGAACAATAAGGTTGTTTGACCCCTTAATTGGGTGATTTTTGGTGGGTCCCTATCAGCATCTCGAACGCTGACAATATCAAATTTGATATTGTCGCATCGAGAATGCCAAAAATTGCACAACGTTGAATGGGTAAATGGAAATCTCCGTAAGGGGAGATTTCCATTTACCTCAATGTACTGTGGTCTGGGAGTTGGTATATTTAAGTAGTGGGGGGTGTGGGGGTTGCAGGAGGTCTTGCACCCCTGCCTACACCAGTTAGTTCATTTTTTGGTTTGTTTGTTTTTTTTTAATCAGCATTCGAAAATTGGATAGCTTAATCATGTCAGTTCGACATTTAGTGATTCGAGCTATTCAATTTTTGAAATGCTGATATAGACGTGATTTTGGTATGCCACAACATATTCATTTTATATATATATATATATATATATATATATATATATATATATATATATATATATATATATATATATATATATATATATAATATGTGTGTGTGTGTGTGCAACTAGTGTGTGTGTGTGTATCGCATAATATACATAATATATATCACATATAAGCTCTACACAGAATGGACATTGGCAGTTTGGATCAATGTAGAGGCTTTTGGTATGCTTCAAGGAACCTTTATGAATACATACATGAATTGTTATGCTAACAAACATATAAACAAGAAAGCTCCAGCATCACCGATGTAGCATCCACAGTAAACCAGTGCTGGATAAAACAATCCCTACACATAGCTACTGCAAATCTGATGATGCCTGCAGATTTCTAAGAAATCCTACATTATTTCTGGTTAGGCAAATGCATGACGACAGTTACAGCTCAAGAGTCCAGTGCAACAGGAAGATGTATATGTGTGTGTGTGTGTGTGTGTGTGTGTGTGTGTGTGTGTGTGTGTGTGTGTGTGTGTGTAGATAGAAAGAGAGATATTTATATACTTTAACTGAAATTAAAATAAAAAAAAATATTTTTCTTCCCATTGCAATGCTGACTGCTAGAATTTGAGAATTCATCTGTTAAGTTAATTGCTAAGGAACAGACATGCTCCCTGAAGCAAGTTTCACTGAATCAATCATGCTACAATGAATGCAAATTATTGCATCATAGTTTTTTTTTTTTGATTTCCCACTGAATGAATTACAGTTGATAAAGCCGTGGGATGATGAACTGAATGAGTTTCCATGAAATTAACTAATGCATAAGAAGTATTAATAGAATCTGGTAAAGAAACAGTTACAATGTAGTATTACATTGGATCAGTATAGTTGTTGCATATCTGATTTATTTTGTTAGTGAAGATACCATAAAACTAGATCTGATTATATTTAGTAACACTACCTTCTATGCTTGTTTCATTTCAATAGAATCTTCAATGAACAGCCTCTGGAAACTGTTACTTGAATGGGAGTATTTTGTAATGTTTTACCAAATTCATTATTAATCAAATTCTGTTTTTTTTTTTCGGATCAAGTCTTGGTATAGTGAAGTATGACTTGTTTAAGTAGGTGTTAGTAACCTCAAACATAAGAGTGCACTAGCATTTGCCACTGAAGTTGATGAAATGCAATTTAGGAATGTTAAATCTAGAAAAAGGGCTGGCAAGTATCTGTATAAAATGAACAGCAAAGGTGCATTGTTTTAAAAGAAGAGAGGTAAACTACCTAGGCTAGTATCAACAACATGTCACATGACAAGAGGTGATAATATCTTGGACTTGGTATTAACCAACATGAGTAACCACTGCAGCATCCCTACAGTGTCATCCTCCCTGATATGATCAGACTACAAAGCGTTCACTTTTGAAGTCACCATCTCCCTCAACACTCCCCCAGAAAGATTCAAACAAAAAAATTCTCGAAAGCTGATTACAACCTCCTGAGGGAAGGTATAAACATTTTCACAGCCCCCTGCCCCTCCAAAGGAACTGACACATATGTCCAAACCTAAGCCCGAGTACTATACAAGCATTTATATAGCTGCATGGAATCAGGAATACCCGACAGGAAACATCCTCCTCCTCAAGGAAGAGTAAACATGTCTGGTGGACATCTGCAATAAATAAACTCTATAATAAAAGGAAAAAAATGCTTTCCAGGACAAATAAGTAGCAGGTGCCTAATTGGAAGCAAGCTCCACTAAGCTTGAACAAGCAAATAAGAACATTAATGAAATCCTCCAAAGCAAACTTTGAGTCCAATCTGGCCACATCTACTAAAGACAGTCATAAGGTCTTCTTCACATATGTCTGCAATCTCAAAGGATGCACTCAGATCTGCTCAGAACTGGGGTGTCACTGTGAAGCAGTTCAAGATAAATGCCAGCACTTCATCTGTCAGAAAACTAAAACACTTTTGTACCATGCTCTGGCATGGACTCCCCATCCACGTAAAATAAAACTCACCCTGTCCATATTCAAGCAGCTGGATCTATGGATAGGTAATAGAAAATTTTCCCATGGGCAGTCCCCTGTGCTACTGATGGACAAAGGCAGCTCCTAAATGCTTTATCCCATGCATTGGTCCCCACAACTTATCTGCATTATGATCCCAGTTATTCTCATTAGGGATACTATATAATTATCGACCACGGGATTAGTAAGGCCAGTCTAACACCAAATGTTTAGGTTATTTCAACCATCGCAAATAAAACTTGTTACTCATAAAATGGCCTGCAAGGGCAACTAGCCTAGTACACGTGTATAAATCTATGAGAAATTATTAACTATAAATATAACATCAGAGCATAGCAACAAATGAACACTACAGGGCAAGTAATCACTGGGACTGTAAGTGGTCTAGCCATACACACATTTTAGTAGATGGTCTTAAATTTTCTTTCTATCCTTTATAAATACTTTATAGTGCCCAACTCCAGTGTGCTCACTTCTGACAGCCTGCTTACAAAGGTATTCCAGGTAATAAAAATAGACTCCCAACTCCAAAACACAAACAAACATACATACATTAATACAAACACAGGATACAAACCCACACACCCATTACAATCATTTCAAGAAAGTTAGCCATAAGCAATAAAGTTGCATGTCTCAGCAGTCAGGTTGAAAGAGAACAGTGTCTACAATTAAACAATTAAAGCACTCTCATTGTTTCTTTTATTGTTTAAGGTCCATTTGTATATTTACACATTCATATGTTTGACTTTCAAGCTCAAACTTACTGGCCTTCAAGGAGCCTGACTGCATATATCATCTCTGGATGAGATATTAAAACGAGGTTACATCTGGTTCAGCTGGTAGTAGGTCAGAAGGATATGATGCAAAAGATCTTACGGCACCTACTGAAAAGAGTCGGGGGGAAGTTTGTTGATATCCTGGCCAAATTTTCCTCTGTAACTGAAATACTAACTCAGGTCTACCTGAAAAGAGGCAACTAGCCTAGTGGAACAAACCAGTCAACAAAGGATAACAAAAAAGAAAGGAAACATATATTTATACATATGGCCAGGGTAGAAAAGCTCCAAAGTATTACAATATTTTAATAATAATAATAACTTTGCAGTCTTTAAACATAT
>NC_056730.1:1135175372-1135252872 GCF_019279795.1 Protopterus annectens
TATGTTTGAGGAGCTAATGGTATCATCCTCCAGAACACATTTCTACCCTGACTTATCTGCTGTACTGCTTAACCACTGAATTACATATATAGTGATATATAAAATGAGCATGTTGTCAGTTACTTCATGCTGTTAAGAAGCACTGAATGGTTTATCCAAGTCACCATAAGCATCAGGGATTGTAAATCTTTTATCCTGTGATACCATTACATAAGATTCAAAAGGCAAGATCCCCCCCCTTAATGAACACATACTGTTCCAGATCCAACAGAAACAGAATCCTTGTCTCTTTCTGGATGAGCTACATTACAATTTTCTCCATGATTATGCACTGAATACTGTTCAGGCTGATGGGTCTACAACCGTGTGGGTTTGCATTGATTTTGAATGAATGGGTAGAACTATAGCCTATTACAGTGGATTACATACATGTCTGCATGCTGGAACTTTTTTTGTTTTATCTTATTTGCATCAGTAATTATCATACTTGTAATTATGTAAAAGAAATCATTCCTTCTCTATCATGTATGACTCTGACATGCACATCTTTACTTATTGTGAAGCTTGCTCAATATTTTTCAGCAAGTACATTTTCTGCCACTTGTGGTTGTATGATCAATTCATTGTTTACTGTTTTTATTTAAAATTTCTAATGTAATTAAACAATACATTATTATTGCCGTACAGGTTTAAAGTCAGGTTGAATTCATAGATTCAATAGGTTTGATTAGATAAGCGGATCATTTTTTCTGATTTATTTAATTTGGGCTTCTTTTTATACCTAAAGTAATTTATGAAAGCTAAGTGGCATTTATTTTGTCTGATGTATATCATATTAATTTTGTGATTCCATCAATTTTTAAATTTGCCTGTATATTTATGTTTTACTGGTGGTTGACATCTGTATTTGTATAAGAGGTGTCTTCCCTTATTTGTATAGTACTTTTGTATATGTCTTTTTTATTATGAAGTTTGCAAAATATTTTTCTGAAAGTAGAATTGCTGAATCTGGTGGCTGGGTTATAACGTTCTTGTTTTCTGTTAAAATCACAGTCTATCCAATCAATTTTCTAAATGTAATTAAAGAATACATTATTATTACTTTCAAGGTTTGAGGATGAGTTCATTGATCTGGAAGATTTGACTAGATAAATAAGTATTATTACTAAAGAAATGTGAAACTAAATGGCCTTTCTTAATGCAACACAAAGTCTGAAGTGAAGTAAAACTCTCAGGCATATCAAATTCACATAAAAGATGCAGAAACATGAGAACTGGTACTGTGCTTTTATCAATGGCTTTATATATTTGATGTGTGAATGAAATTAAGGTGATCTAGTACTTTGGTATTAGGAGTAGCAAAAATGAAGGACTACATTTTTTTACGTAATCTACTTGTTTTCTTAAAAAATGCTTAATTGTGTTTCCTTCCAAGGAAGTGGGATATTCATCAATGATAACTGAATAAGTAAATATTTTTAACAACGCTGTCATTAAAAAAAAATTAAACCACACTTAGTTATCTTGATGTAAGGTTTATTTTGATTTGAAGAGGTTCTAGGAAACTTTCCAGTAAAGGCTTCACTAATAAGAACTAAAATCAGTTAATATTACCTGTTTTCATTACCATTATTATGATGGTGACATCTTCAACAATAATCAGCCGTCTACTGGAAGGGATATTTATTTATTTAGTTAGTTTAGCAACTGGGGTAGAGCACTGATCGAAACAGACCTATTTCAGTCTCAGCCTGGGCAAATATAAATAACAGGAGGCAAGCAAGTTAATAAGAAATATTATGAATACAAACAAAATGTGTGAAAATTTATATTATTTAGATTTGGGGTGTGGGTTGTTTTACATTAGTAGAGTCACTAACACTCACTTTTGTGACTCTAATTCACCAATAGCTGTCATCCTTAAAGACATTGAAACTTAACGAAAAAAAAAATGCCTTGCATGGAGATATAATACCTTATGAAGGAGAAAGCCATGTTTCTCACACCAACTACTTAATGTAATCAGCCTTCAAGTCACTGCATCTTGGTATCTTATAAAAGGGTCACTTCTGTCAATGCAGCAGTCTAAAGAGTATAGGGGCAGTTACCCTTACAGGTCCATAGGTAGGTACTGGGCTGTTGGACCCTGGGAACTATATAAGCCTAGCCAAAACACACACACACACACACACACACACACACACACACACACACACACACACACACACACACGCACGCACATTCATAAAGAGCAGACAGTGTGCCCCATTAGTTTGCAACACTGAGAAAAGCACAGTTTTCCTCCATTTCATGAGAGCTTTCTTCACTCAAGATGAGTACATTAAATGAATGACTTAAGAGATGAAAACTTCCACTTGGCTTCTTTTTATTCAGCACACCTACAGTAGCTATGCACACGTGTTTGCCAAAGTACTTCAGTTCAGTATAATCAGCCTCCAGTTTCTTTCACTAATCCTTGCCACGAGAATTGAATATACCATTGTAGCATTGTAGCATTGTCCTACTTGTTATTCCAGAAGTGTCAGTTGTTAATATCACTTATCCTTCATGATGTCACTGTCCCAAACACTCAGAGTGAGTTTAGGTTAGGAAAAAATGTGTAAAGAAGGATGACCGGTCATCTTACAGCTGTTGTCTTACAGTCTGCACTGACTCTCACTTCCTGTTCCTCAGAAGACAAACACACAGACGCACATACACAAACACATTCCCTTACTACATACATTTATAGACATCATGACTCACTCCTGCAGTCGAGTAATGTGTAAGGAACTTGTATAGTCAATCTTGTTTATTTTGGGCACAACCAACAAATATATTTCCGTTTGCTAAAGCAGTGTGTTTTAAAAACTAAAGTATATTATGCCATGGTTGCTTCTGCAGCTCCCAGATAGTGGACTTGGCAAATAATTCAGCATAAAAACAAATCCCAGCGAGAAAAAATGCATGTTACATTACAATTACAGATCTTCTATTTTCTTAGCTCCTGAGGATCCTAGGCAAAACATTCCTGTCCTGTGACCTGTGGCAAATATATTGACTCTCTGCTGCTCACCTTGTCTGTCTCATTCCTGCAATTATCTGATGGTCTTGAACTCTGCAAACACCTGTTGTCTGTCCTTTTCTTTCCTGTAACAAGAGGATACTAATAAAACAACATCTGTGTTATGAACATACTTTCAACCCATCTGTCGTTGCCTTAGCGTTGGCTTTTCCTTAGAGGAATCCCTGCAGCCTTGCCAACATGTATTAAGTCTGCTGATGAGATGGGGATCACAAGGTGTTCAGCTAAAATCAGTAATACTTATTTTTAGGAATATCTATGCATGCTCAAAGTGTTTTTTCTTTTAACCAAACTAAGTGTCTCCCACTTTGTAGTCATAGCAGATATGCAGATGTTTGTGATGTCTGTACTACTTGCAGCGATTTGATGGGATTGCAATTTAACAGCAGGCTATGCATTAATTATCATGCTAAGCAGTTGACATCACTAATGAGATGCCAACATAACTGCCAATGTTTGTCTGAAGTAGCAGGTGTTTCTAATCAGCTATAACTGCCCAGGTAAAGCCTTCCTTAATAGGAAGCCCAGTTTAAGAGTATACTCAACATATCAGTCTACAGCTTAGGGTAAAGAGACTACTCCACATAATGCAGAAGCTCAGAGCAATAATAATAGCTTCTAAAAATTTGGAATCCAACATAGAAACAATTCCACTGGAGCTTTTTAGCTAAATGAAGTGTAACAGGTGGAATCACAGTGCTAGAAGCAAAACAGTAAAAATATGCCTCAGGCAATCAGAAAGAGAGTAACAGGAAGAAAATAAAGCTTGGTGAAAGGCCATTTGTACACCGTACTTCTTTCAGCAGGTTCAAAACTCAAATCATATTCTACACAGTGGATTCAGACATATATCATATCAATACAGCTCTCCAGTATCTGCAGCTTAACTCATTACAGCAGGGTTATGCCTCCTGGTGTTTCTGCAGTTACATTCTCCTGCTACCTCTAGGCGTCAAATATTGCTTCCTTATATTTACAGTAATAATTGCAAAAGCATGCTACATACAAAGCATTACAATATTCATCTTACGCTTATACAGTGCAGACACAACTATACTGATATTTGACCTCTGGCAAGTGCAGGTAAGGAGATATTATTTGCTGTTCATATAATATTTATGTTGACAAAATGTCATGCTTTTTTAAATATCCCAGCAACCACGTCAAACAGACAAAACTCCTTAGCCTCATATGGAAACAGGTTTGTGACCCTATATGTGCTCATTCTTAACCCATGGTATGAGTGGAATTGCTCAAGCCTGTACTGCAATGAGCAGCAGAAGCATAGCCGGTTCAAACAGTGCCTCATCCCCCTCAACTCTTCAAGTGAAGTGCAAAAAAAATAAATACTTCCATGTCATAAGTCACTCGCTAGACTGTAAGTGAAATGATCAGCTTATTACCATTAGCTCTATGCCCTGCCCCCCCCCCCCCAGCACTTCCACTGGAAAAAAAAAAGTGGGCATTTCTTCTATTGGCATTCTAACCACATGGTCAAATGCAACAACACTCTCCCCCTCCTGCCTTCCCCCACCATGGGGTTCTGTTTTTATGCCCTGTCACCAACTCTCCTTCAGTATATGTAATTAAAAAAATAATGTCTTCTTTTCAGCTGTAGCCTACAGTTGCTATAGTTTATACCCTGCCTGTATGGAGCTGTACAGCACTCATGGTTCAGTAAAAAAAAAAATGTCTTCATTTTTTAAACTGTAGCAAACTGCTTGCTACAAATATAGCAAATAGGTACTACAGTTTATTCCCTGCCTTTGTGGAGTATTACAACTATTTGGTTTTACGTAAAAAAAGAAAATTTTATTTTATTTTATTTTTTTTACTTTTAAACTGTAGCAAACTGCTTGCTACAGTTTAAACCACACAAGGAGCACTACAGCACACAGGTTTGACTGCAAATGCATTATTTTTTTTTAAAAGCTGGTATTGCAGTATAGAAAGATCGGGATCAGCTGATTATGTCCCCCCTACAAACAAACTCTACGCCCAGGGCAATTGCCCGTCTTGCACCTCCCTAACTACACTACTAGTTATGAGACATGAAACACATGAAAGACAGCAGATCTAGCTAATAAGGCATCAGTGACTACTATAGTGGAAACTGTAAACCACTCAGTTTAGCCTGCTTTATTAATTTCTTATAATTAGCTTCAGTTGTTCCTATAATTTACTCCAAGTTTTAGGACTATAGTACATATTTGCTGAACGCCTTCACTAATGTTATATATTCTGTTGCACATCATAATGTTGAGCAAGGAAATGATGAAAATTGTTCCCACAAAAATAGGCTTCCTGTTTTCCCCAAAATAAGATTTAACTAAATCTGAATATGCATTACAAGAATCATTTTGCATTTTGAGACAAAATGGTGAGCTATTTTACTAACAAGTATTGAAAATGATCTTGATTTATGTTGTGAATTTTGGTATAAAAGCAAAATGATATTACTGACAAAAAAGATGTAAAAAGCAATGGGTAACACTTCTACCAGAACTGTAAAGTGTGATATAAAATGTTTTCCCATCTACTGCAACCTATCTGTTCTCATCACTGTACTGTCATGGACATAGAAGCTCTCAGCCATAGTGACCACATGGATGTATTTATTACAACAGACATTTAAAAAAATGCATTGAGTAACAGAAAAACAGCTCTATCAAGGAAGCAATGGTAAGAAGAAAACATTTTTCCATATATATATATATATATATATATATATATATATATATATATATATATATATATATATATTTATACTCCCAACAAAGCAAGATACAGGCAGCCTTCTCATTTTCACTTTTCAGCTAACTGCATCTTAATGCACGTGCCACGGCACAAGTCACAGTGAGAACAGAACCGTTACCTATCTAAGTACAGCAGCTACAGAACACAAGACTTAATGCATGTGCCATGGCACAAGTATAAAGTAATACTCTATGGAATATGCTGCATTTGGACCCAGGACTATGTGTATGGCAGACCTACACTTACACCTCTTGCACAAGAACTTTCTTCCCACAGTGTATTTAGTGCCTCAGTAATATGATGTAATTTTGCCATTCCTTTTTGTTCATTATCCAAATGCTAAGACTTGCTCTTCAGACAACTGTCAGTGTGTTTTTTAAAGGCATTCTTTGAAGTGTCTGTTGTAAGGTTCTCGACAGAATTTTATATACTTTTTCTTCATCTTAACAAACAATCAGTGAACTTTTTGGCATGTAGCTGGTATCCACTGTCTCACTTGCTCATCCTCTCCAGTAGGGGCATATATTTCCCCTTACAGAAGTAAGGCAACTGTCCCCTGTTACTTGTTAAATCCAAAGGTCTGTACTTGGAAGACACTGCACTTCTAAGGATATATTGACAGCTGGCTGACATTACATTGGATTAGCAACAATAGCTCAACTCACAGCACTCTGAGGAGCACAGCACGGACTGCTGTTTTCTGCAGTGAATCACTGCTGCTCAGATTTTTTAAGTGTGCACACTGGCAGTGATTATTTTCCTTTGGAGGATTTATCCATTTTTTTGTGCTTCTGTGACTGTGAACTTTATATTTATATATATATATATATATATATATATATATATATATATATATATATATATACACACACACCATGTTAGGGCTAGCCACCCAGCAGTGTGGCTCTAGATTATTGTCACTGTTGAAGTGACACCTTGACCCCATGTGCATAAAATGGGTTGTGGATGTGTGGATGGATGGATAAATATATATATATATATATATATATATATATATATATATATATATATATATCTGGATTCGTATCACTTCACCTAAAGACCATTTCAATGACACTCATTTCACTGAGACCAAATCACCTAAAGTTCATTTCACCTAAAACTCATTTCACTATCAAGTAGTACTCTAAGGCAAGTCAAATGTATATGTCCTTTTCCCCACTGTAGTGCGATCCTGGTGTTAGTATATATAGTAAGGGGAGGTCTGGTGGAGCGCTTGGCTTTTACCAAATAATGTAAAACAACACCAGACAACATAAAACCAATATATGTGTGGGGCTATGCCCCCCACACCCCCAATGTGTGTATGTATGCATATATATATATATATATATATATATATATATATATATATATATATATATATATGGTTTCCCTTCAGAAGACCGAATTACTGAAGACTCAAAATTCATAAGCTCGAAGCCAGAATCTTGACTTTTCAGTAACTCAAAATTCTGCAGGGGAAAAAAAAAACAACTGCAAAACAGTTTTTCTAAGATTTCTAAGGCAAGCCCCCCCCATGCACCCCCACACCCCCCCTTCTTAAATATACCAACTCCAAGATCGCACTACAACGGGGATGAGAGAAGTCTCCTGTTCCTCTCTGTATGCAGAAGCGCACAACGTGAGAAATACCATTCCTCTGCTATACTGCGGTCACGGAGCTGATATATTTAAGCAGGGAGAGTGCAGGGGGACTCGGCCCTTTGCAAACATGTAAGTAAACTTGTTTCTTTTTTATCCCCTTCTCTTCCCTTCACAATTTCGAGTTACTGAAAACTCGAGATTCTGGGCTCGAGCTTATGCATTTCGAGCTTTCAGTAACTCGATCTTGTAAAGGGGAACCATATATATATATATGTGTGTGTGTGTGTATGTGTGTGTGTGTGTGTGTGTGTGTGTGTGTGTGTGTGTGTGTGTGTGTGTGTGTGTGTGTGTTTGTGTGTGTGTGCATATAGTCATCACATATTTGAGTGAGCTGTCATTTGAGTGAATACAAAATAAACAATCTTTTCAGATTGAATCTAAACAGAATGAAACAGACAAAAAGATTAACAAAACAATATTTTTGCAGAAGTCAAAACCTACTGCACCATCCACTTCACCTGCTAATGATATGTGTCAACTCCACGATTCCACAATAGTGAGATAAAGGCATATTTCCAGACCCCACTACATGCGAAAAGCAACTGAAAGGCTGAAAAACAAGCCTATAAGATTTTTCAGTCTTATTAACATTCATTTTTACAGAATGCAACCATATATTAAATATATTTCAAAATACTGACAAATTAAAATGCAGACCCTCAAAATTTGCACAAAATCTACATTAAATTTATAGTAAAAAAAACAACTTCTTCTGATCAATTTACACTAACAACACTAACATTTTCATGTTATTTTTGTTTCAAACAAACAAAAAAAACCCTAAACCATACCCGTACAATATAATGTGGTATGTCTGAATAGTAAAAGTGTTAAGGAAAGTATTTTTCTATGGTAAGCTATAAGTGTAGGGTTAGCATGCGTTAATAAGGTGGGAGGGCTTGTGAAACTTCATAAAATGTAAGCACAGACACAAGCAATGGTCATTAAGATATGTACTGTAGGCTTCTCAGTACATATATAATGTTACATGTATGCCAAAGACTTACAGAACCACCAAGACTATAAGCCACACTCAGTGTTGGACCTGTTTTACTTTAATCACTGCTAAAAAAAATAAATAAATAAAAAAAGAGTTATAAACAAAAAATGAAACTGGAGTCAATTAAAAATTCTACAACAAAGGAATTACAAAAGCAAATGATTGGAAACAGCATGTTCAGTTATTTTATAAAATATAAAAGACAGAAGTTCAAAATTCTGTTTCAAAGTGCACTGTTGAAATACTTGGAGTCTGCATGTCCTCCCCATGGTCAAATGACATCTAAAGACATGCAGGTAGGTGCGTGCGTGAATGGGTGTGTCTTCTTTGAAGATTGGGTATCGGGCTGGCAACTGGGCACCATAAAAATCCACTGCCAAACATTAGCGGACCAAAGTTCCACTGTGGCGACCCCTAACCGGGAAAAGCTAAAAGACAGACTGTTTTTTTTTTTTTCTTTGACCTTGTCATGTCATCTTGCATTAATGTCAATGTAGTTTCTGCAGTTATAGTCCATTTTTATGATGTGACTAAACAGTAGGATGGTGACTTGTTGGCTGAAGTGGAAGAGTGTGCCACTTTAACACCACTGGAAGTAAATTTGTGTGTGTGCATTAGCATACTTGTTTTTGCACACATGTATGTAAGATGTATTATGTCTGCTGGCAATAGTTTAGCTCACAAAATTTTCCACAAGTTTTGTTACAACTGGAAACTCTGTAATAGAGCACATGACTATTAATTTAGGAAAGCACTGGTGACATTTTTATTATAAGCCAGGTAACGGTAAATTGAGTAATTTATACTGCTGGACTTGGCCATTAATAATGAGTTTGTGTATATACTCACTTGCAGACTATACTCAGTTTTAGGATGCTAAGAATCTGCAACAGAAGCATGAATTTTAGCTGCTGCCATTATAAGCCTACAGTAAGCAATTTGACACATGAAGTTTAATAAAGCTATATGCATTAGTGTTTTAAAAGAATAAAAATGAAATCAACCTTCTTTGGCATTCATGGCATCTAGAAAACAAAATACTGCATGGTGCCTTTTACAGAAACATTTGCCATATAAAATATGAACACACAAGTTATTGTTTGACCCAAATGAATCTTTAACCTCACTTTCAGCAAACATCAGGCGACAGTCCTTTTCTTAAGTTTGTGTTTTTGCTCCTCAGAAAAACAAAAAAACAATCGCTGCCCTAAGTCCTAAGTCACAACCATAACAAATAATGAATCCAATCAAAATTTTTATTCCAAACCAAAAAGTAACTCAGGAGGTGATTATAATAAAAAGCAGGGGCTGTATGTGCTTAGGAAAGGAATCGGTTTGAAGGGTCCTCCCACACATAACACTCATTTCAGACAGATATTCACTTGTACTCTCCTGATCATAATTTTCTACATTTAATGATGAATGTTTAGTATTTTGGGGTCTCCTTATACCTCATCCTTTTACAATTTAGATTATGTCAGTTTGTCTGTAATAAAATAAAACCATCTGAGAATGTGTTTGTAGTTGCACAGCATTTGCTTGTGGGTGGCTAGCTCAGTGTTTACTCTGACTTGTAGAGATGCAGTCTAGAGTGGCCCTCATGACTATCCTGGCCTTTTGCACATCTCACACCAGATATAAGTAATTCAGTTTGAACAATCCAGATAATAAACATATACTTGTGACTCTTCAAGTCCATTATTGTGTGTTGTGTGTTACTACTATGAAGTAGGAGAAATAAGTAAACTGTGATTGGTTACATGCTTCAACAGGGGTAGGTAGTGCACCCAGAATATATATAAGGAAACTGTGATTAGTTACATGCATCAACAGGGGTAGGTAGTGCACCCAGAATATATATAAGGAAACTGTGATTGGTTACATGCATCAGCAGGGGTAGGTAATGCACCTAGAATATATATAAGGAAACTGTGATTGGTTACATGTGTCAACAGGGGTAGGTAGTGCACCCAGGATATATATAAGGAAACTATGATTAGTTACATGCATCAACAGGGGTAGGTAGTGCACCCAGAATATATATAAGGAAACTGTGATTGGTTACATGCGTCAACAGGTGTAGGTAGTGCACCCAGAATATATATAAGGAAACTGTGATTGGTTACATGCATCAACAGGGGTAGGTAGTTATATATAAGGAAACTGTGATTGGTTTCATGCATCAGCAGGGGTAGGTAGTGCACCCAGAATATATATAAGGAAACTGTGATTGGTTACATGCGTCAACAGGGGTAGGTAGTGCACCCAGAATATATATATCAGTGTCCTCTCCTGCTCAGCTGGTGAACCTGGGAATATTGAGGCAATGTTACAATTGCCTCATGTACACAGACAACCCTCTCCTCCTCCCACAAAACACAAATACATGCGAGAGATGCAACTATACGGCCAAACTGGAGGCTGAGCTCTCTCAACATAGGACTGGCAAGACCAGTCAGGAGGAGAAGGTTACCACACACACTATAGACCCAGTCTCACATAGTACCATCACAACCTCAAATCATACACATAAACACACAAAGACATACTCTGCGGCTCTGATCAAAAATCTACCAAAACAGCAGAGGCCACCAAAGCAGACACCCAAACAACCACCACCTCAGAACACAACACCTGCAACACATGGACCTCACAGTCAGAGTGTCAAACAGTCACAGCCCTTAAGGCCAAACACAATGCCAGACACACTAGTCATTGGTGACTCCATAGTCAGACACACTGACGCCCCGCCACCAGACTGAGTAAGGAGAAGGTCACAGTAAGCTGCCTGTCGGGTGCTAGAATCCGCCACATAACGCAAGCACTCAGGTCTCTCAACAGCAGGTACAAATACGACTCAGTCATTGTCCACGCTGGTGTAAACGACCTGAGACGCACCTCCTTGGACTACATGAAAAGAGACATTGAGGAGCTTTCTGATTATGTAGCCCAGGCAGGTATGACCCTGACCTTGAGCAGTATCCTACCTTCACCAAGAATGATGCCACAATACAGAGATAAGATGATCAGCTTTAACAATTGGCTTAAACTCTGGTGTCATTCAAAGGGGATCCAATGTCTGTCTGCCTGGGATGACATGCTGGACAAGCCACGCTGCCAAGGGACGGCTTGCACCTGTCACCCTGGGATTCCGGATATTGGCAAAGACTCTTGCCACCCCATAGTGCCTTTTTAGGCAAGGCTCAAATTCTAAACCTACCACCCTAGAACACAAAAAGGAAAAAACTAAGGGTAATGCTGCTCAATGCCAGAAGTCTAAATCTCAAAATGCATGCACTCGAGGCCCTTCTCAGTATGGAGAACATCGATGTCTGTGCAGTGACAGAAACCTGGTTCAAGGCTCCTGAGAGCACCCCAGCACTATCAGGTTTTACCTCTTATCATGCATTCCGCCCCAAAATCCGGACAATACCAAGAAAGGAGGGGTATCCATATTCATCAAAGACACCCACACCTCAAGACTGGTGGCAACGCACGATGCATCGGAGACCATCCAGGTGCAATTAACCATAGGCAAGACTGCTCTGCAAATTGTAGCATGTTACAGGCCACCCTCACAAACTCAGGAACCTCACATGGCCTTCCTGAAAACACTAGAGGGGATAAATGTATCACCAAACACCATCATACTAGGTGACTTCAATTACCCTAATATAGACTGGGAACACTACTCAAGCCCAAACACCCTAGCCCAAAAGTTCCTGGAATTCATAAACTCAAATGCCATGGAACAACTAGTCACCATCCCCACAAGAGGAGAAAACATACTTGATCTCATCATCACGAACATGGGAGCACAATGTTCAACACCGAAGTATACCCTCACTGGTGAGATCAGATCACAAACTAATCTCGCTGGAGGTCCTCATCCCACCCCCACCTGAAATAAAAAAGACCACAGTAAAGAACTTCTCGAAAGCCGACTTCACACTTCTAAAGACTAGTGTGGTCTCCTTTAAGGCCCCGAGCGGGAAAACAGTACTCAAGCCGCTGAATCACTTACAAATGCCTTCTACCAGCACCTGCAGGACTGCATGGATAAGGCAATCCCAAGCAAAACAAAGACTCTTTGTACCAAAGGCAAGCGTCCAGTCTGGTGGACCCCAGCCATAAACAAACTCTACAACAAAAGGAGGAAGCTACTACAAGATAGAGCAAAATCCTTAAAAGGTAAGACACCCTTGATCACTATAAGTAAAAACTAAGAGCTCTCATAAAATCATCCAAAGCAAATTTTGAGAGAAAATAGGTAAAGACTCAAAAGACAATCATAAGGCCTTCTTTAGCTATGTTAGAAACCTGGGAGGAACCTCCCAGATATGCTCAGAACTAGTTCAAAATGATGTGAAGATTACTGATCCTACAGACATTGCCAACATACTGGCTGACAGGTTCAGTGCAAACTTCTCCCCCCAAAAGGAAAGATATCTATACCAAGCGATTGCAGCCCCCAAACATCTCCAACGCCCAAGTGAGAACTGCTCTCTCCAAAGCAAAAAACACAGCATCCATGGGACCTGATGGTGTCCCCGGCTGTGTGCTCCACGAACTCAACGAGGAATTAAACCCACAGCTAGGACAGCTGTTTAATCATAGTCTTACCTCTGGATACGCACTCCAGGAGTGGCACACTGCAACTGTGGTCCCAATTCACAAAGGCGGTGACTTCACCGACCCTGGAAATTACGGCGCATTAGCTTGACAAGCCTTATCTGCAAAGCCATGGAGAGGATCATAATGGACCTCATAAATAAAGACATAGGGAATTTGCAGACTTTGGATCCATCCCAGTTTGGCTTTGTCAAAGGCAGATCATGCCTTCTAAACTTGGTTGACTTTTTCAAACAGTCACCAAAGCCATTGATGAGGGAAAGGCAGTCCATACAGCCTACCTCGATCTGGCGAAGGCCTTCGATACAATACCCCACTCAGGTATCATTGAAAACTCATCAGCTTAAATGTTAACCCATACATCACAAGATGGGTTGCAAACTGGCTGAGTGACAGAACCCACAGGGTCAGAGTTGCTGGCGCCATGTCAGACTCAAAGCCTGTCACAAGTGGTGTACCACAGGGCTCAGTCCTGGGCCCACTCTTGTTTGGCATCTACTTTTCCAAGTACAAGCAAACACAGGAGGGTTATGGCTGACAAAGTTTGCAGATGACTGCAAACTGGGCCATAGTAGAAAACACATCTGACACAGATATCCTTCAGAAGGGTCTCACAGAAACGGATAACTGGTGCCAGAGCCATGGCCTAAAGTTAAATGCCAAAAATGCATAGTCATACCCTTCGGGAAAAACAAGGTTACCCCTAGCTACCAAATAGGTGGCAATCCACTGAGCATAGAAGAAGTTATCAGGGACCTGGGGACCCAGGTTGATAGTAGTCTGTCATTCGACACCCATGTAGCTAAAGTAGTTAGGAAGACCTTCTACATTGCCCACCTTATCATGAAGGGATTCTCATCTAGATCAAGGGAGGTCATAGTCTCCCTATACTCATCACTCATCAGACCAATGATTGAGTACAATGCCCCATTCGAATGTATCTGACCCGACACTTGCAGCAGCTGGAGAGGCCACAAAAGTTCCTCACCAAAAGGATAAAGGGTCTCAAACATCTGTCCTATGCTGCCCGACTGAAAGAACTCCAGCTCTATTCAGTCGCCACCGCTTGCTCAGAGGTGACCTTTGCCTAACATACAAGGCCATGTCAAACCCAGATTTGATGAATATGCTTCACCTCAAAAATCTAGATCCGTCAGAGCCACAAGGGCGGAGACTTAAACCTCGACACGGCTATTAATAGGACGCTGGAGGGATAGATTCATCACCCAAAGACTCCCTATGCTGTGGAATAAAATCCCGGTATATGTGAGGCAGAGCACCTCGCTGGCCTTGTTCAAGAGAAATCTTGACCAATGGATGGGAGATCGCAGATATACCCCAGGGATTACCTCAGTGTCACTGCTCAACAGAGGCACAGCAAAATAATGGGTATAGTTCCCCATACTAAAGGGGTGGCGTAAGCCACAAAACTATGGGCTAGGCTTGTAAATGCCCTCGGGCAGATAGCCTAGTATGAACCTATGAACCTATGAACCTATATATATATATATATATATATATATATATATATATATAGATAGATAGATATATATATATAAGGAAACTGGGATTGGTTACATGCGTCAACAGGGCTAGGTAGTGCACCCAGAATATATATAAGGAAACTGTGATTGGTTACATGCATCAACAGGGAAAGGTAGTGCACCCAGAATATATATAAGGAAACTGGGATTGGTTATATGCATCAGCAGGGGTAGGTAGTGCACCCAGAATATATATATAAGGAAACTGTGATTGATTACATGCGTCAAAAGGGGTAGGCAGTGTACCCAGAATATATATAAGGAAAGTGTTATTGGTTACATGCTTCAACAGGGGTAGGTAGTGCACCCAGAATATATATAAGGAAACTGTGATTGGTTACATGCGTCAATGGGGGTAAGTAGTGCACCCAGAATATATATAAGGAAACTGTGATTGGTTACATGCATCAACGGGGGTAGGTAGTGCACCAAGAATATATATAAGGAAACTGTGATTGGTTACATGCGTCAACAGGAGTAGGTAGCGCACCCAGAATATATATAAGGAAACTGTGATTGGTTACATGCGTCAACAGGGGTAGGTAGTGCACCCAGAATATATATAAGGAAACTGTGACTGGTTATATGTGTCAACAGGGGTAGGTAGTGCACCCAGAATATATATAAGGAAACTGTGATTGATTACATGCATCAACAATGGTAGGTAGTGCACCCAGAATATATATAAGGAAACTGTGACTGGTTACATGCGTCAAAAGGAGTAGGTAGTGCACCCAGAATATATATAAAGAAACTGTGATTGGTCACATGCGTCAACAGGGGTAGGTAGTGCACCCAGAATATATATAAGGAAACTGTGATTGGTTACATGCATCAACAGGGGTACGTAGTGCACCCAGAATATATATATAAGTAAAATGTGATTGGTTACATGCGTCAACAGGGGTAGGTAGTGCACCCAGAATATATGACTTAAGCTGCTATAGTTTGAAGAGTAGAGTAAAGTTCTGTTCACCGGAAATTATTGTACAAATAAATGAAAGCAATTAGGTTGCAGAGCTCACACATCAGGTGGCTGTGTTTTAAGTGGCCACAGTCATACGGTAATAGGAATTGTAAATTCAAGTACATGGTGGTTGACTTTTCAAGTAGCCACTTGCTGCTCTCTAGAACCAAACCTGTTTCCAGTGTTCCTTTTCTGGTTGGTGTGCCTCACGGTTAGATGTCAAAGAAATGCAATTTAGTACTTAAGTTTTCTCATCTCTATTATTTTAATAAGGCTGTATGATGACCATGACAAAGTGTATCGACTGCTGCATGTACTTATGGAAGGTTTCTCAGATGGTTTAGGCAAGAAGTCAGTGGTGAGTCTGTAGCTAGACAGATGCACATGTATGCATGTGCTTAAGAGCTGCAATAAATATGGATACACTTGACATATTTGGGTTGTAAAGCAAACCCTTATCTGCCCATTTAGTCACTCTTTTGAGAAGATATGGATTCTATGTAACCAGTTTGTTATTCCATCCTACTAAAGCAAACTGCCCTGCATTTCTGACATCTATTTATTTATGCCCGCATACGGCAATGTAAACCTTGGGTCTATATGATTGTCACTGTTGATTGACATCCCAACCCCATGTGCAAAAATGAGAGAAAGGGGTTGTGGATGAATGGATGGATTATAATCCCAGAACTTTTCTGAATTTTTTTATGTAATAAAACTTTCAAAATTGAAAAATCCCACTGTCCATTACCTTTGACTCAAACAGCACTTGTTTCACACAACTATTTGCTGAAATATGCCATCCACTTATGCCAATTTCATTTCATTTTAATGACACAATAATTACTATGCCTTTTTTATTTTTATTTTATTTGACTTCCTTAATTTCTGTAGAACTTAGGTATACAGTTATTTCTTGGGCTGATCCCAGAATGAATATAATAGAAAGACAAACCCACCATAATTTACTGTCAGAGTTAAATTTCCAATGTTAAGCATTAGATTTGCTGTACAGCACTGGGGTTCATACTAGAACAATAAGCATATCAATACAAAGACTCATATAATGTAACAACAAAAATTAAAAATATTTCAAAAACAAAATTTTGATCTACCCTAACATCACACCAACCTAAACAATATTGTTTTTTTTTTTTTTTTTGTATTGGTCCCGACTCTGTATCACCAATGTAAATGCTTTGCTGTCATTGATCTTTTAATATATTACTTAGAAGGTTACACAAACATGGGGAAAAAGGGAAAATTATTTAAAAAATCTAATCTTTTTACTTCATTCAAGGAAGCTCATCCCTAGAGACATGATTAAATTAAGTGAGTGACAATTCCATATCTAACAAAATTTATTTATTGACATTTGATTACTGGGAAAATCTGACTGGGTAAGAGGCCATGTATAGTGGAGGCCCAGGGAGAAAAGATCTAAAGTATTACAAAATGTTTTAAAAAATAATTTTATAGTATTTAAAAATAATACAAAAACAACAACTACAGTATAAAGGCAACATCCACATTGTCCCACTGCATTTAAAATTAAGCAACACTTTCAAACTTGACAGAATGCTATCATAGTACAAAGCTATCATAGCATAAGAGAAAAAAAGTAAAAGAAAGGGGCAATACAGAAATAAATGTTTTATATTATCTCCAAGTGGAAACATTACTTGGGCTGAGAGAAATAAGTATTCATGACAGCTTATGGTAGGAGGGAGTATGATGAAAAGGGTTCTATAAACTTCTTCTGTTACATATCAATAAAGTGTGATGGGCATTGACCTAAACTCTTTGCAGATGCATGGAAAATAAACAAGACAAACCTGATCATGAAAATACTAGGAAAAAATCATATTTGGTAGAATCTAATATTCCTACAGCAAAATAGTTCAGCTCCATTCCTCTTTAAGAAGACCTTGTGCAGTAACCTCTGCCAGACAGTTTTCAGTGTCCAGCCTTATTTATCAGCTATGTATGTCTACATTTAAAATGCCTCTCCATTAAGATATAGCAGAATATGTATTAATGTCATTACTCTATACTTGCATGCAAATGGATACAATGAATAGCACTTAGTGCAGAGGTTGTTAATGAGTTGCTTCCTGTAGACGAGGGAGGAGGGTTTGATCCTTTCCACCTCCATTCAGTTACTATGTGAATCGGTGCGAGTTCCTTCATTTGGTAGCACTGCCAGATTGCCCCTGAATAGAGACATGTGTCTTGTGGATTACACACTTAACTAACAGGTAATAAAAAGTAAATGTCCTTTGGTTTTGGAGAGGGGGGGTCACATTTACTTTTGTGTATTTCTACTCACCCCTGCATTTCATTGTTAGATACTGAGCAAGAAAGTACACTCCCCTACTTATGCTCAATGTAAAATTGCTTGAGCATCAGGTGCACACAGGAAAAAAAGAAAAGAAAACAAAACAAAAAGAGAAACAGTGTAACTCAAAATATTGTTTCTCCACAGGAAGTCATTGTCAGTGCAATTTCTAAGTGTCCGCTTGAAATGATTCACTTGTTTTGGGAGATTATACATTCTTCAAGTTGGATGGAGTTGATACATACATACATACACACACACACACACACACACACACACACACACATATATATATATATATATATATATATATATATATATATATATATATATAGATATGTAATTTTTAGGGGGGTGTGGAGCTTGCTCCCCCACTTTGGGGGATGTAGAGGGGGCTTGCCCCTTTGTAAAAAACAGAAAATGTATTTTTGCTGTTTTGACTTTTAGGCATTTTTTCATCCTTCTGACATGTCGACTTTCAGGAAGTCAGTGTTTCATATTTGAGCCAGTCAAGTGTCATCTCCTTACTTTGTGGTAGCCACAGTATGTCATTCATTGCTATTAAAATGCTACTAACCTATAGTCAAAAATCACTCTGTTTGTGCTGTTAGTATTTAAAGTAGGAATCATTAAAGCAGTTATTTTTAGATGAGTGAAAATAAAATAAAAAAAAATCTTCCAGTGTACATTGCGATCTACTGCAATATATGGAAGCTGGCTTGCACAAAAACCCTATTGTACTGTGTACCTGCACACATCTGAAACAAGCACTGTGCTAGAATAGCTGGCAGCTCCCCTGGGTATCCAACTGAGTCTTTTTAAGCAAGAGAGGTACAGAAGCAACTTTATTTTGATAAGTAAGCATGTCAGACGATTCTTCAGATTTTTTAAATTATTTTATAATTTTATTTATTATATTTTTTATTTCTTCCTTCCTGCATTCATTATTTCTCTCCAATAAATGCTGGAGACTATTATTGAAATCATTGGGTGTTATGCAAAAAACAACAAAAAAACCCTCATCCTAAACAGGGTGTCAACCCCTCGTGAAATGCACTTACTGACTCATTCAGCCACACAACACATACACCTAAGGATAATTTGAAGGGCTGCCTGTTCAACTATGGTACATTTTTGGGATGTGGGAAGAAACTGGAGCACCAATTAAAAGTCCATATAGAGAGACGAAGCCTGTGCGGGCACCCCACCTGACAACCCAGCTGGGAAACCAACACTGACTTCCGCACTGCTGTTTTTGTTTCAAACTTTTTGACTCCTATTTAAAGTGCATATTGCTATCAGATACAATACACAACAAAATATAAATAAATATGTATATAAATAAACACCATATCAATATAAATAATATGTAACATATAAAGTATAACATGTAGAATTAAACATTATATGGCAAACAGGTGTTAATCGCACATATTAACCAGGCAGTGCCTCATAGACATTCACTACATGATTAACATCCCATGGTCATAAATTACCCCTTATATTTTGTATGTGATGAAAGTCAAAAAAAAAAAAGAAGAGGCAAATGACAGTTATTTTCAGATATAAATGATTACAATGATGAAACAAGATTATTAATATCAAATAAAGTTCACATTTCAGCAGTAGCAACCGTAATCTCTTACACAATACATTTCAGTGCTCTAAAATGATTGCATTGTAACAAAATATTTTTCTAAAAGAGATAAACATCATTCTTTGGCTCTGATTTTAAGTATATAGATACAGATAATTGCTACATACTTACATTAATGTATGGATACATATTACGTTAAATGCAGACAGAAAACTTTATATAGTAATATCTCATAGTAAAAAGTAGATTTCCAGATAATGTAGAAGTGAGCCAATTCACATTACCTGACTTGTAGATGCTCAGTGGAGATAAGTTGAAAGTTTGTGATATGCTCCTTGCATCTTCCTACAATCGTATTCTTTATTTTCTCTCATATTAAATAGTTGTAATGCGTGCTCATAAAGTCAGTCATTCTGGATGCCAATACCCAGCCAAGGTAAAGTAAGCAATGAGCTACAACCCGTTAGGCAGCAGGAATGTGCTGAGGTCGGATTAAGCTCATTAGTTGTTGCAGCACCATTTGCTGCAGGCCACAAACACAGAGCATGGGTTGTACTTCTAATCTGACTCGTCAAGAAAAACAAATCTTGTGAGCTTAGGCTTATCTGTCACAGGCCTAGGCAGGCCCTATTAAGTTTTTTTGTTTCTATTAGAATAGAAAGTAAATGAACCTGGTATTGAGTGAGTACAGTATGGCTAAAGAAATCAAATCCATACTGAACAATATGTTAATTCCTGAAAGAATCTGCTCATATGAGCAGTATTATTAATCTCTGAAGAATGAAGAGTGTGTGCGTGCATGTGTGTGTGTGTGTGTGTGTGTGTGTGTGTGTGTGTGTGTGTGTGTGTGTGTGTGTGTGTGTGTGTCTTTGCTACACAATTCCTAGCTGCATATTTTGAAGAAAATGTAATGATACTTTATAGACCAGGCTGAATGATTCTTGTCCAGTCTGAGTCTGGTTATACTCAAATCCTCTCTGTTCAGTAATTCTTTCTTACCTCATTTAAGGTAGCTTGGCAAAACAAAATGAACATTGTTGTGGTCATATAAGATTATTTATCCTGGTTTGACTGAAATATGGCAAACACATGGAATGGCATTTTTGTAGAAAAATGAGGCCTAGAGCATATAAATATTATTGCAATTCATTCAGATGGTGTTGATCCATAAGGCTGCATATTCCATCCTTGGGGAGGATTTCCTCCTATCTATCAAAATGTCACTACAACTGTTCATGCACTGCAGCTTTATTTAGTCAGGCCTACTGTTTTTATCTGCAACTTCTTCATTTCTTCCTGCCACTCTTTCTTTAGGCAAGTTTACCAAGTAACATTTCTGTTTTAGTAGTAGGTTCTGCTGTTTCTGCTTAATGTTTCATTTTCTCTATGTGCGAACATGTGGGTACACACACACTTGCCAAGAACTGCCATCTACTGATTGTAATCATGACTTTTGTAAATTAATGCAGACTTGCACATATCTGCCATTATGATAGTCTGCCCAGCTGCAATATATTCAGACTCATTAAGGGTAGGTATGCGTCTTCAGTTCAGACTTGGGAAGCACTACATTTGTAGAATATACCTGTATTCCATGGAAATTATGCCAGAAGTAAATATCACATAATCACAGATATTTATTTAGAAAGATTGACAATTTATGCCACTGTAAAATATGCCATCCCTGAAAAATTCATGCATCAACAAGGACAAAATAGCCCATTCAAATTACACAAAGTGCTGCATTGTGTTTAAATATGGAACACTAATGTTTGGTATACTGTGCATGGCAGTTATCATGTATATTCTCTTGAAACCTTTACTAAAACAACAGCAAAATGGTGATTACAATATTGTATCCTATGTGCAAGCTCCAAAAGTAGGCTTAAACAGGTATGTGGGTGTGACATTGTATCAAGCTATATTACACCTTTTCTGCAAAGAATGGCTACATGACTTCTGTTCACTGTAAAGGATGTTATAAATGTCAAGGACATATTTGTGCTGAATTACCATTATGTTAGGAGGAAAGTTTTGCATTTTTTCCATAAACTGACCTTTTTTGTCATTGGAAATACACTCTTACACCCACCTGCTCAAAGAGGGGAATGAACTGTGTGCAGAACATGTCTATACTCTGCTGCAATCATATCAGCAGTAAATATTACATAATCACATATATTTATCCGGAAAGAGTGACAGCATATGGCACTATAAAAATGGCATTACCAAAAAAAAATCATCAACTGACAAGGACAAAATGAGCTAATTATATTAACCATTGTGCTGCACTTAAGTGTTTAAGTATGGTGCTGTTAGGTACAGTGTGCATTACAGGGTGCATTTATAATTCTGTGAAATTTATATTAAAAGCAAAACTACTGAATGGTGATTATTATACTGCATCCTACAAGCAAATGTAGGCTTACACAGGCATATCAGTGTTAACAGTCTTCCAAGTTGTATTCAACATAGTTTCTGTAAAGGCTTGGTACATGACTTCTATTCACTAAACAGAATATGATACATGTTTAGTTCATATCTATGGTTAACTGGCATTATGTCAGGAGTAAAATTTTGCATATTTTTTATAAAAATGCTATTTCTGTCATTGGCATCCCTATACACATAGACAGGAAATAATACAATCAGTACGGCAGAGATAGGCTTGTCTTTATACCCAATATCACAGAATTTCTGCAGAGAATTTTACTCGGAAATTTTTAAGCTGGTTTAGGGATGTGTGTGGATTCAGAGAGATTGTCTATGCCTTTGCTAATTGGCTAATGAGGGGTCATAAGTACAACAGTGAGAATCTTAGATTTAGAGACAAGGTAAAGACACACAGAGAAACATGTCATTAGTGGTTAGTTACTGTGTCTCTGAACAGATGCACACACAACCACAGACACACACGCCATTATACACACACAGACATACAGACACTCAGGCATGCAAACACAATCACACACACACACACACACACATATACAGACATTCAGGCATGGAAACACACACACACACACACACACACACACACACACACACACACACACACACACACACACACACACACACACACACACACCTCATCATCATCTTCTGCCCCCTTTTTCCCATTTTCTACATGGGGTCGTGGTGTCATGTCAGCTGTCGCCATCTCTCTTGATTCAATGCCACTCTCCTGCCTTCTTCAACATTCATGCCTGACTGTTGCAGATCTTCTCTCACACAATCCATCCAGCTCTTTGCTGGATGACCTCTTTTCTATTGCCTTCTTCCTATCTGTCCCAAGTCTTCTTCAACTGATTGTCTTCTGCTTTTCTGCACGTATGCACATATGCACCAAACAACCGTAATCTGTTGTCATTGATGTTTCTGCATTTGGAGCTATTTTGACTTCTGCTCTTATGTCCTCATTGTGTCATTGGATGGCACAGTGGTGCAACAGTATCATTGTCACCTCACATCAAGAGGTTCTCTGGTTCTGTTCTCCGCTGGAGTGCCTTCTGTGTGGAGTCTGTATGTCCTCCCTGCATTCATGTGGGTTTTCTGTGGGTACTCTAGTTTCTTCCTACATTACAAAGACATACGTCTAGAGTGTTTCTCCCCAGGTTTCCACTGAAAATTGGCTTTGATCCAAGTTGGACTTTCCCGGTAAACAAATGATAAATAAATACATTTCTTCATCTGTCCCACAGTGTGCATCCTACCACCCATCTCATCCACTTCATCTCCATCACCTCTATCTTCCTCAGCTGCTCTGCCTTTACTGCCCAGGTTTCTGTATCATACAGTAGTGCTGGTTGCATCACTGTTTAGTACATTTTAATGTTCAACTTCTTTGGCAGTCTTCTGCCAAACACTACACCTGGCACTCTGTATCAGTTGGCTGCAACCCCTCAGATTCTAGCTTTGACCTCCTTGTTCAGACTTCCCTTCTCCTCAAGTATCCCTCCCAGATACTTGAAGCTGGTAACCTGTTCCACTACCTTCCATCCTATCTAATTTCTTCTGATTCCTCCATTTGCTGGCATTACAACTATCTTATCTGTACTCAGCTTCATCCCATATGCCTTCAGTTTTGCATTCCATTCCCTTATCTTTTACTGAAGTTCTTGCTCAGAGTCTGTCTGTAATGCCACATCATCTGCCTAGAGCAACTCTGTTGATCTGTCTCCTATGACCAGTTTGTTAATGTAGTCCATTACCAGTATGAACAGCAGTAGGCTCAGAGGTGAACCCTGATGCACAGCCACTGCCACTGGGAATCCCTCTGCAAGACCAAATACTGTTTATACTTGAGTTGGTGTCTTTGTACATAGCTTGCACTAATTCTATCAATGTTTCTGGGACTTTGAATCACTGCAGGACTGCCCAAATCAGCTTTCATGAGTCCGTGTCATATGCTTTCACTATGTTTAGGAATGCCCAAGATGGACTCTTTCCTCATCTCTAGTTTCTTCTCAGTCATCTGTCTCACTGCAAATACTGGGTCAGCTGAGCAGCATCCTGATCTGACTCCCAACTGCTCATCTCCTATCTCACTTTCTACTACCCTGCATATTTGTTTTATCAATTATACCATCGCCAGAACTTTCAAGCAGTATGACAGGAGTTTGATACCTCTGCACTGCCTCCTTTGTTCTTGAACACTGACACTAGTATGCTTATTCTTCAGTCATCTGGGATATGCACACAGACAAACCACACACACACACACACACACACACACACACACACACACACACACACACACACACAGCCTCTGCTATACTTGCCTTTATTCACTGTATGAGTCGCGTGAGGTCATAGGGTTAAATATGTGTATGTTGTCAAAAGATGCCATGCACTTATTTATTCCTGTGCAAAAATAAATAACTCCTAGGAAGTCTCTGAGTCTTTCTGCTGTGTTAATTCAGATCTGCCACTATTTCTTGGGGGACAGCAAATAGTTAATTAGCATTAAACAATACTCCATTCTGCTACATTTGCATCTGACTTCCCCGAAGAGACTGCTCTCTGTTCTAGGCCACTGCAAATGGAAAACCATAACAGGAAAGTGGTCTCTGCAACAGACAGGCTTAGCATAATGTGAAAACCTTCAGAGGTAAATCTTTCACATTTCAGCAAGCCTTTCTGAATTCCAGGGAAAGTCCTGTACTGATAAGGGCAACCAGATGGCCAACTTAGCATTAGACTGCCCAGTTTTATGGCTTTTTTTTGTAACAAATGTGTATGACATCTGTTATTTTTGGCAAACTAGAATATCAAAAATCATATTTTTATGACAGTGTGACATTACAACTGAAATATTTATTATCCTTGTCCACTTCAATAAACACAAACACCGAATGAAATTTGATGACCTTTATTTAAATTTCCATAAACATGATTGATAACCAATAATTATAACTTTCAATTAAAACATGACACAGGTGTTAATAACATCAATGAAAGAAAAAAAACATAAGGCAGCATAACCACTCACCCTTGGTAAGCAATGTCCCCCCAGTTGCTCACTTATCTTTGCACTAACAAGGCAGCGTTACCCCACTCACCTTCAACTTGTTGAATTACACCACCATCCAAATAAGCAGGTTTGCTTGCTTATTAACTTATCCAACAGAGAAACTGCTCACTTTCCTTCCCAGATGACTGAATTGCACATCCAACACCAGAGGGGAAACTACCTCAGTTACACTTGACAAAACCCTCTAAGCCCCTCCATGCCCTTACCTAATTTCTTCCTAAACATCCCACCATCCCATTTAACCCCATCCTCCCCTTACTCTCTTAATTCCTGTTAATGTATGTAACTAACCCCACTTAAACCTGTCCCAGGATAAAATGGTCTGTCCCAAACCTTATTTGTTCCAAAAAGTGATATTTTCAGTTGTTTTAATGTTATAGCAAAATAAATAATTTGGTAGTTGTAGCAAGTATAGACTAACTCTCAAACATTCAAGATGCATCATCTGTGAAGTGTCATTTCTTTGTATTTCATACTACTAGCTCATGCAACTTTTATTACAAGTGTTGCATATATGGCTTGAAAATGTCATTAGAAAATATGAAAACATTACACTAGTGTGTTTGCAAACACTATACTTTACTATCTGTAGGCATGTAGTTCTAGTCTCATAATTTACTCCAGTGGTGATAGCCCATATGCATGTAGCACATTGTTTGTGAATGGTGCATGATTCTTGAAGGAGGGTCATCTGCATATGTATGCCATGCATGGAATGCTATGACTACAAAATGGGGGTAAGCTGAGTACATAATCTTACTCCACTGCATATCAGCCTTTGTGAATTGCATAGGATTTTGATATAAATTTCTAGTGAATACCAGCCCGGCTTCATGCAATACAATGTTCTTTAATCCTGACCACTGTCTATTTCATAATAAAAGTAAGATGTTCAGTCTTTTTAAATGCTGTGGCATAAAATGATGTTAAAATGAATATTTTCTCATTGAAATTCAAGATGCAATTGTTCCAGTGCCTTGAAGTCACATGCAATCAAAAAGCATTTATAGTAAAATGTCCCAGTATAGATCCCTGAAAGATTCATGAGAACATGTCAAACCATTTTGTAGATACAAAGAAAACTGAAAACATATGATGAAATGAAAACTGAAAACATAATGAAAACTGAACATAACCCCCTACATCACAAGATGTGTTGCCAACTGGCTTACAGAAAGAACTCACGCGGTAAGAATAGCAGGCTCCAGGTCCGAATAGAAACCAGTCACAAGTGGTGTGCCGCAAGGCTTGGTCCTGGGACCCCTACTGTTCAGCATATACTTCTCAGAAGTACAGGCAAACACAGGAGGATTATGGCTAACCAAGTTTGCCAATGACTGCAAACTGGGAGCCATAATTGACTATCCGGCTGACATGGACATTCTCCAAAAAGGCCTTACTGAGACAGGCACCTGGTGTCAAAGTCATGGCCTCAAGCTAAATGCCAAAAAATGCATAGTCATCCCATTTGGGAAAAACAAAACAGCCATGAATTACCACATAGGTCGCAGCCCCCTTAATACAGAAAAGGTAATAAAAGATCTGGGGACCCAGGTAGATAGTAATATCTCCTTTGACAATCATATTGACAAAGTAGTTAGGAAATCCTTCTATGTGGCCCATCTAATTACTAAAGAGTTCGCATCTAGAAATAAAGAGGTTATAGTGCCCCTCTACTCGTCACTCATCAGACCCATCATAGAGTACAATTCCCCATTTGGGATGTACCTCACAAGACACTTCCAACAGCTGGAAAGACCACAAAAGTATCTCTCCAAGAGGATTACTGGCCAATACTGGGTGATTTTAACTACCCTGCCATTAACTGGGAAAACTACTCATGTCCCAACACCTTTGCGCAACGGTTCTTGGAATTCATAAATTCCAACACCCTGGATCAACTAATCCATAGTGCCACCAGGGGCTCCAATATCCTAGACCTGGTCATTACCAACATGGGAAATCAATGCTCCATACCTATGGTCACCCCCTCGTTAGTCAGGTCTGACCATAAGCTAATCACCCTTAACATCCACATCCCACCCCACCCCCCAGTAAAGAAACCACCATAAAAAACTTCTCCAAAGCAAACTTCATGCTACTCAAGTCAGAAGTGACAAACTTCATGACACCCATGCAGACGGGAACTGAAAGTTCAACTGCTGAATCCTACACTAAGGCACTGTACGAGCACATCCACTCATGCATGAATCGTGCCATCCCAAATAGAACCAAAATGCTCTCATCCAAAAAAAGGAAGCTAATCTGGTGGTCCCCTGCATAAACAAACTTTACAACAAAAGGAAGAAACTTTTGCAGAAAAGAGGAAAATCCCAGGATGCAAAAAACTCCCTTACTAGCCTCAGTAAGAAACTGAGATGCCTCATAAAATCCTCCAAAGCTAGTTACGAAAATAAAATTGCCAAAGATTCCAAAGACAACCACAAAGCATTTTATAACTATGTCAAGAATCTAAATGGCAATGCTCAGATCTGCTCTGAGCTAAAACAGAATGGCATTAAATATACTGATCCGAAGGATATTGCCAATATCCTGGCAGATCGATTCAGTGCCTACTTCACCCCCTCTCACCCCCTAAATGGCCCATCTCAATACCAGAAGATTGCCAAATTCCAGTAATAACAGCCACACAGGTACAAAATGCACTCTCTAAAGCCAAGAATACAGCATCCATGGGACCAGATGACATCCTGGGCTGTGTACTACATGAACTACAATATGAACTGGCACCTCACCTAAGTGTCATGTTTAATCATAGCCTCACCTCAGGTTTCGTGCCCACTGAGTGGCGCAGAGCTACAGTTATCCCAATCCACAAGGGGGATCCACCTTGGATCCCGGAAACTACCGTCCCATCAGTCTGACAAGCCTTATCTGCAAGGCCATGGAGCGTATTATCATGGAACTTATAAACAAAGACATTGGCAACCTTCAAACACTGGACCCCACCCAGTTTGGGTTTGTGAAGGGCCGATCTTGTCTCCTGAACCTGATTGACTTCTTTGAATCAGTCTCCAGAGCCATGGACAAGGGTAAGGTGGTCCACACAGCCTATCTAGACCTTGCCAAGGCCTTTGACACCATCCCCACTCTGGAATCATAGATAGACTTACTAAGTTGGGCATTAATCCCTATGTCACCCAATGGGTTGCTAAATGGCTTACTGATAGAACCCACACTGTAAAAGTAGCCGACTCCAAATCCAGCTCCAGACAAGTGACAAGTGGAGTACCTCAGGGTTCAGTCCTGGGGCCGCTCTTGTTTGGCATCTACTTCTCTGAAGTACAGGTCAACACTAAGGGACTCTGGCTAACAAAGTTTGCAGATGACTGCAAACTGGGAGCCATTATTGAATCCCCAAATGATGTGGATACTCTACAAAAGGGCCTTACAGAAACAGATGCTTGGTGCCAGAGCCATGGGCTCAAGCTCAATGCCAAGAAATTTATTGTTATCCCCTTTGGGAAAAAACATGTATCCATGAATTACCATATAGGTGGCAGTACACTAAACACAGAAAGTGTGATAAGAGACTTAGGGACACAGGTGAACAGTGGTCTCACCTTCGATAACCACATCGCCACAACAGTCAGGAAATCCTTCTATGTGGCACACCTCATCACGAAGGGCTTTTCATCCAGAAAAAAGAAGGTCATTGTCCCACTGTACTCACCCCTCATTAGACCCATTATAGAATACAACGCCCCATTTGGTATGTACCTCTCAAGACATCTGCAACAACTGGAAAGGCCTCAGAAATACCTCACTAAAAGAATCACAGGTCTAAAGCAGATGCCCTACGCTGACCGCCTTAAAAAACTCCAGCTGTACTCTGTCACATATCATCTGCTCAGAGGCGATCTCTGCTTAACATACAAGGCCATGTCAAACCCAGAGCTGTTGGACATGCTACACTTAAAGAAATCCCAGTCTCTCAGAGCTACACGCTCCAGGGATCTCAACCTTGTCATCACAATAAACAAAACATGCTGGAGGGATAGGTTCCTGACCCAGAGACTCCCCAGACTCTGGAATAGATTGCCCATACATGTCAAGCAGAGTGCCTCTTTGGACCTCTTCAAGAGGAACCTTGACGATTGGATGGAAGAAAGGAAATTCACCCCAGGGATCATGTCAGTCACCCTGCTAGACAGGGGTCCAGGAAAGTAAATAATGTGGGAAGAAATAGCAAGGGAATTGTTATGGCTAGGCTTGTATAGGCCCTAGGGCTGATAGCCTAGTACCAACCTATGAACCTATGAACCAACCTATGAACCTATGTCCTATGCAGACCGACTGAAAAAACTCTGGCTGTACTCAGTGTCTTATCGCTTACTGAGAGGTGATCTCTGCCTGACTTACAAAGCCATGTCCAACTCAGAATTGATAGACATGCTCCACCTATAGAAATACAAGTCACTGCAAGCCACGCGCTCTAGTGAGCTAAACTTCACCACAACAATAAATAGAACATGCTGGAGGGATAGATTCCTGTCACAGAGACTCCCCATGCTTTGGAACAAAATTCCTAACTACATTAGGCACAGCTCCTCACTAACACTCTTCAAGAGAAGCCTTGGCGAGTGGATGGGTAACAGAAAATACACCCCTGGGATCACTTCATTGGCTCTGCTTGACAGAGGATCAGTTAATTAATCAATGGGGCGGCGAAAGCCGACACACTCTGGCTAGGCTTATAAATGCTCTCGGGCAGATAGCCTGGTACCTACCTATGAACCTATATGTATGAACCACGTTTTTGTTTGTTTGTTGGCACATATAAAGGTGTTTTTTCACATCTTAATGTTTTTGTAGTACAAAGGTTACAGCATAGGTTCATAGGTTCATAGGTTGATACTAGGCTAACTGCCCTAGGGCATTTATAAGCCTAGCCAGAGTGTGTTTGGCTTTCACCACCCTTTTAGATTAGTTGACTGTGCCTCTGTATAGTAGGTCACAGAAGATAGCCCTTTTGAGGTTAGTTTACTGTGCCTGTCTAGTAGGGACACAGAAGAGATCCCAGGGGTAAACCTACGATCTCCCATCCACTCGTCAAGATTTCTCTTGAAGAGGGTCATTGAGGGACTCTGCCTAACATAGATTGGGATTTTGTTCCAGAGTGAGGGGAGCCTCTGGGATATGAATCTGTCCCTCCAGCATATCCTATTTATTTCTGTGCTGAGGTTTAAGTCCCTGGAGCATGTAGCTCTAAGGGATTTGGATTTCCTGAGGTGGAGCATGTCCATTAATTCTGGGTTGGTCATGGCTTTATACGTCAGGCACAGATCACCTCTGAGAAGGTGGTAAGCAACTGAGTAGAGCTGGAGTTTCTTTAGCCTAACTGTGTAGGGCATCTGTTTGAGTCCCTTGATCCTCTCGGTGAGGTACTTTTGAGGTCTTTCCAGTTGCTGCAGGTGTCGGGTAAGGTACATCCCAAATGGGGCATTGTATTCAATTATGGGCCTGATGAGTGATGAGTAGCGGGGCACAATGACCTCTCTTGATCTAGATGTGAAACCTTTCATGATAAGGTGGGCTGCGTAGAAGGCCTTTCTAACCACTTTGGCAACATGATTGTCAAAGGAGAGATTGCTATCTACTTGGGTCCCCAAATCCCTAATTACTTCTTCCGTACTTAATGGATTACCACCAATGTGGTAATTTGTGGGAACTTTGTTTTTCCCAAAGCGGATGACTATGCACTTTTTGGCATTTAGCTTTAGGCCATGGCTCTGGCACCAGTTATCCATCTCTGTGAGACCCTTTTGGAGGATGCTTGTGTCAGTCAGTGAGTCGATTATGGCACCCACTTTGCAGTCATCTGCGAACTTGGTCAGCCATAGTCCTCCCATGTTAGCCCATACCTCAGAGAATTATATACCGAACAAGAGAGGTCCCAGGACTGAGCCTTATGGGACGCCACTTGTAACTGGTTTAGAGTCTGACATGGCACCTGCAATTCTGACCATGTGGGTTCTATCCCTGAGCCAGTTTGCAACCCATCTTGTGACATAGGGGTTGATCTTTAAGCTGGTGAGCTTATTTATGATGCCCGAGTGGGGTATTGTGTCGAAGGCTTTTGCGAAGTCCAAGTAGGCTGTGTGGACTACCTTCCCTTCATCTATGGCCTTGGTGACTGTTTCAAAGTAGTTGACCAGGTTCAAGAGGCAAGATCTGCCCTTAACAAAGACAAATTGGGTAGGATCTAGTGTTTGGAGGTTACCAATGTCTTTGTTTATGAGTTTCATGATGATACGCTCCATAGCTTTGCAGACCAGGCTAGTCAGGCTTATAAGGTGATAGTTTCCAGGGTCCGTTTTGGCACCTCCTTTGTGGAGTGGGACCACTGTTGCTGTACGCCATTCCTTGGGTACATATCCTGCAGTAAGGCTGAGATTGAACAGTGACTTTATGTGAGGGTTCAGTTCTTCTTGGAGTTCGTGTAAGACGCAGCCAGGGACACCGTCCGGTCCCATTGTTGCTGTGTTTTTTGCTTTGGAGAGGGCAGCTCTCACCTGTGCATCTGTGATGTCAGGGAGGCTACACTCTGTTGGGATAGACATTTGCTCTTTTGGGGGGGAAGGGGCGGAGCAGTTTGCACTGAACCTGTCTGCCAGGATGTTGGCAATGTCTGCGGGTTGATGGATGTCTGCTTTGGAGGTCTCTGCTGCTTGGGCAGATTTTTATTTAGAGCCTCAGAGTATGTTTTTGTGTGTTTATGTGTTTGGTTTTCTGTTGCGATAGGTCTATGTGAGACGGGATTTGTGGTGTGTGTGGTTACCTTCTCCTCCTGACTGACTGCGCCAGTATTGGGTTGAAAGAGCTTAGCCTCCAGTTTGGCTATATAGTTGCATCTCTCACATATATTTGAGCTTGTTGGGAGGAGTAGAGGGTGGTCTGTGTACATAAGGCAGTTGTAACATTGCCTCAAGATTCCCAGATTCACCAGATGGACTGGAGAGTAAACCTGAAACTGACTTTTGGACATGCCAGAATAGTATAAGGAACTACTTTTTGACTGATCAAAAAGGACCATTAGGGAGCCAAGTACTTAAAGGGAGTATAAGAGGGTGTAGTGCTTTAGTTTATTAGTGCTTACTTATAAGATTACTTATACGAGCAACTGCAGGGCTTTAGAATGAAAATAGAGTGCTTACTCTGAGATTTAGAACAGTTCTAAGGAAAAAAGTGAAGAGCAGACTTTGTGGAGCCGGGAATAGTTTAAACCCATTTAAGCGGTGCTGCCCGATGCTGCGATGTGTGCAAAATCATGCAAAACTGCACAAATGCAGGTTCTAAAGCAGGGAAACTGAAGGAGATAGGAATTGACCCAGAGCGGCCAATAAGCTACTAGTTTCAGGGCTGAGACCACTCCTCCAGGGACAGATAGGCTGCTCAAAGCTCCCCACTCTCACTGGTGAACAGAGAAGCTTCCTCCTATCCAAGTAAGGATATGGGCAACACAGGAAACTATACCACAGTCCGGAATTCAGCAAAACCTAAAATCTGGACTAATCTAGTTCAGCAAAGGCGGGAAAAGAGAATTTTTTTTTTTTGTTTGTTTTTCAGGAAACAGCAGAAAAACACACAGAAAACACTGTAAATGCTATAAACAGGCTAGCACACTTTACTGTGTAGCCTACAACAGTTATACAATACAAAAATGACTTAAATTGATATAAAACAAGTGCAAAAACTGTAAAAAGCAGAAGGCAAATGCAATTTAAACTTTTTAAAGCACAGATCAGTAGAAATTCACTTTTTAGGCAGGAAAAGGCAGTCAGAGCAAAAAAAAGAGAAAAAATACTTAAATCTGGAAAAGTCTCTCTTGGGTCTCTCTGTTGCCTGTATCACTCTGCAGGACACTACGAGGATCTATGCGGAGTTGTATACTGGTGCAAAACCGTGCAAATGCAGGTTTTAAAGCAGGGAAATTGAAAGAGATAGGAATTGACCCAAAACGGCCAATAAGCTACTAGTTTCAGGGCTGTAACCACTCCTCCAGGGACAGATAGGCTGCTCAAAGCTCCCCACTCTCACTGGTGAACAGAGAAGCTTCCTCCTATCCAAGTAAGGATATGGGCAACACAGGAAACTATACCACAGTCTGGAATTCAGCAAGACCCGAAATCTGGACTAATCTAGTTCAGCAAAGGCAGGAAAAGCGACTTTTTTTTTTCAGGAAACAGCAGAAAAACACACAGAAAACACTGTAAATGCTATAAACAGGCTAGCATACTTTGGTATGTAGCCTACAACAGTTATGCAATACAAAAATGACTTAAATTGATATAAAACAAGTGCAAAAACTGTAAAAAGCAGAAAGCAAATGCAATTTAAACTTTTTAAAGCACAGATCAGTTAGAAATTCACTTTTTAGGCAGGAAAAGGCAGTCAGAGCAAAAAAAAAACAGAGAAAAAAATACTTAAATCTGGAAAAGTCTCTCTTGGGTCTCTCTATTGCCTGTATCACTCAGCAGGACACCACGAGGAGCTGTGCAGAGTTGTATACTGGCGCAAACTGCGCAAATGTGGGTTTTAAAGCAGGGAAACTGAAAGAGATAGGAATTGACCCAAAACGGCCAATAAGCTACTAGTTTCAGGGCTGAGACCACTCCTCCAGGGACAGATAGGCTCAAAGCTTCCCTCTCTCAAAGGTGAACAGCGAAACTTTCTTCTATCCAAGTAAGGTAATGGCAACACAGAAACTTGTAACACAGCCCTGGGTTCAGCAATAACCTGAAAACTGGACTATACTAGTTCAGAAAGGTGGGGAACAAGTATATAATTTTTATTTCAGAAAATAGAGCAGATACAATCAAAATTAGCCCAAAAAGGCCAATAAACTACTAACTTCTGGGCTGAAACCACTCCTCCAGGGACAGATAGGCTGCTTAAAGCTCCCCTCTCTCACAGGTGAACAGAGAAACTTCCTTCTGTCCAATTAAGGTATGGCAACACAGAAACTTGTAACACAACCCTGGATTCAGCAATAACATGAAAACTGGGCTATACTAGTTCAGAAGGGTGAGAAACAAGTATATATATATATATATATATATATATATTTCCAGAAAATAGAGCAGATATAATCAAAACAACACTTTACCCAATTAACCAGTTAAAAAGCTTAAAATTGAGCCCTGTTCCAGCAGTCTTCAATCAGACAAGTTCTAACTGCACAGTCCTGCCACTAGGGTACAGAGAAACCTTCTCCAAAAAAGACAGCCTGGGTCAGTGCACAAGTCATACAAACAAAGCTAGATCCAGCCGGCCTGAATCTAGTCTATGCTACAACAGACAAGGTGCACCAATTTCAGAAAGAAACAGTTCAAGTAATCATTCGCAATAAGCCTTTAACCAGAAATTCCCATCTCAGAAGGGCAGAATCTAGCCTCTCCTCCCACAAGAGTGCAGACCACAAACCTTCTTAATGTAAAATAACTGGCCTGAAGCCCAAGTCCTTAACCTAGAACTAATACACTTTTGGAATAACAGACACTGAGCCTTCAATCAGCCATTCCCAACTTAGAAGGATGTACGCTACATGTCCAGCCACAACAGTGCAGACCACAAAACTTCTTAATGTAAAACAACAGGTTTGAATTATTTTCTAATGTGTTGTACCAGCAAACGTTCAACTGGGGCTAGTGTGCTGATATCATTTCATTCAGGAGTTGAAACCTGTTTCCACAATGTAGGTTATGCACTTATAATACTATGTCACAAAGACAAAGCACTTTCTGCAGTCATGTCTCTCCATTCACTTACTATGGCAGTAATATGAGTTTCCTGCTTTTACTAATCTTTTGCAAATGTCATTTTACTGTTTCATTTACTTGCCTTGATTTTTTTTTATCACTCACTATTTCCTTAACAGTCTTTCAGGGTATGTTTCAATATTAGCAGTGAAAGCCTGTCGATCTTCATGTCCCTTATTATACTTTTATTAAACCTTTGCTGAATCTGAAATCAGTGGCTTAGTTTGTTTTATTAAGACTGTCTTGTCTGTGTCTATGTCTATCCTCACATATTCAGTGACTTTCTCAATTAATGACTGCCTAATGAATGTAATGTATGGGATGAAAAGTACCAAAAATGAATGCAAGGTTTCATAGAAATGGTGAGCAGAACCACTGCAGAATCAGGAATGGGTAGAAAACAGAAGGGACATGTTTAAATCGTGGTTTCTGTGTTTTAGTTGCTCATACTGCAGCTGCTTGAAGTTCAGTTGCTTGTAGCGGAATACATATCTATGTATTTCAGTGCGAGTTATTGGGATACACAGGTCTTTTATCTTAATATACTTCCCTTGAGTTGGTGCAACCGCACGAGTGGTATATTTAAAAATTGGGAGTGTGGAATCCACAGGTGGCTTATATAAGGGAATTTGCCCTGCTCTCTAAAATACTTCTGTTTAACTAACTGTCCTGTGTGAGCATGTGCTTTTTGTGAATTATCAGCAGTTAGCTGTTGGAGTTCAAGCAGCTGGAACTCGGGTTAATAAAGTAGATTGGTTCTGCCTGTACACTCTAACAGAATGTCTTCCTCTGGCCATACTTTCTAGTTAAAAGACAGCCCTGAAAGGTTCTGTTCATGCCAAATCTTTGAAAATAAAAGTCATGCCTGTAAGTTAACTTTCAGGATGGGAGGGTAGAAGTAGGATACACTATTAATATAGTCATGAGGCATTGATCTTTATGTGGTTTGATGACCAGGCATTTTTGTACTAGCTAAGAAAGAAGAGTAAATATATTGTAGTGTCAGAGCTTTGAACCCTTACCTCATACTTATAGTATTTCAGGGTAAGGCACTACTTAAACATAAATAAACATTTTGCGGCTAATGAACATATACACACAAACACTCACACACACACACACACACACACACACACACACACACACACACACACACACACACACACACACACACACACACACACACACACACACACAGCTGGGTAACTATCCAAGAACTAATATGCACAGTTTTGCATCATGGGTTCAGAGCATTTCAAAACTATCAGACCCAGAGATGTATATGCACAAAAATCTAAAACAATGCTATGAAAACATCCTCATAGCACGTTTTGACAAAGCGCATAAATCACCGCAACAGGATACTTTCATATGTTTTTTTCTGGTTTACAGTTGTGTCTTTCTAAGGCAGCATGAAAAAGATAGTGAATGGTACAACTGCTGTACCCATTAAATATTGCCATAATTTCACACAGCGGAAAAAGAAAAACCTAGTGTGAAGCTGTCAAGAGTACTTTCATGCTTAGATTATACAGTGCTCTGATAACTACTGTGCTGACATATAGCTCTCTAAATATTTCCATAGGACAAATCATTGTTCTTTTTAGTGGAAAACAACTGTATTGGTTGTATACACACACTCTTACTGCATTATTTTGTTTTTTAACATTTTAATTTTTATTAACTAATATTCAACAATTTTCCCCCTATCTAAACATAAATCATATATATATGATATACATCTTTCACAATAAATCATTGTACATCTGAGATATATGAAAAAATATTGAAAAGTTTTAGTTTGCCAATGTATGTTCCAGATTCATTATCTGTACAAACTCTTCTGGTCTATTCCATCTTTTTGTTAAGGTGCCCACTGGTCTATTGACTTTCATTACACCCTCTCACTTCTTGCTTGCTCAGTATTTTATTTTTCTCCCTATAACGCAGTCAAGAAGACCATTCATACCTAATTTAGAACTGCTTTCCAAGCATTAGTGTCATATACGATTTAATAATAGCACCTCAAATATATGTGCAATGCTTCACTGAAGAAACCAGGAAGTGAAATATTGAGTTATGCATGAAATAAATCTTCATAACAGTGCAGCATATTTGCAAAGTCAGATTAGGCACACAAGCATGAGCATATCTGTCCTGAATGTTTATACTGATGTCAGATTTTGCTCTTGTGCATACACACACTTCAGACTGAGCGTTTACCAACAGCGCAGCAGTGGCAAACAGATAATTGTTGTAAACACTTGAATTTTTCAGGATTATTATGGCAAGGGTCCAACATGAACTCTTAGGGGATTTCATTTTCAGATAGCATTGTGATTCAGTGCCACAGTACATAAAACAAGAATGATGTACTGAGATTCATGCTGACGATATTACTTTCATTGTCGCTATACTTCGCGTATACATTGTGGATTTGGATAGGGTAAAGTACAAAGGAAATATTTCAGAGAACTCCAGTATGCATTGTGTAATTTTGCAACTATATAGTATAATGGTAAGCACAAAATGCACCTGTAACTGCTGAAGGTGCACTGTTATAAAGAACAAAATCCAAAGAGAAAAGCAGTGACACCACCACAGACGACTGGCAAACTTGTTAAAATCCAAGAAAAACGATGAACACAAATCTTTTATTGAAATCTTGAGATATAAAATGTGGCAAGACAAAAATAAAATCCCTTTCAAACGATAAACGCTTTCAGAAATACCTTCTTCAGATCGTAAAGTGAAACAGGAACAACATGCTTTTAAAAGATATGCACAACGAATCGGCTTCAGTTTGTTCTGCCAAAGAACTAACTGGAAAACCGAAGTTACATCTAAAGGGATGAAGCTAGGACATATCACCAATAATGCTGAAAGGAATGAAACCAAATAAATCATAAATTTGAGAGCAGACAAGCCTCCTGGTTTAAACACTGTAGTTCCTCTGAGACCTATTCTGAAGCATAGGAGAACAGCCATTGGTTGATGTGAAGGTGTGTTTTCTTTTAAGTGCTCTGACTGGCAAGCTTTCTGATTGGAGCTCAAAGATGAAACCTGGCTGTAATTGGCTTGTGATACTCTGACTGATTGGTTTATCAAATAAGTACTTCTCTTCAAGCTTGTTGACTGGCGGTTTTGGATATAGTACAATGGTGGTATTGGACCTCAAAACTGCCTGATTGATGTTTTCCTATGAACTTAGTAACAAAGAAGGATATTAATAAAGATATCACACGTTAAACTCTGGTTGACAAAATGTTCATGTCAGTTTGTCATGCTGTGCACAATAATGTGTTTCTAACTGCATGGGGTGAACAGCTGCTACCACGCACTTACCTGTGAGGGGCTGCACCACTGGGTGGGCAGCAGCTACCCCACACCTACCTGTGACAGACTGCACCCCACATCTACCTGTGAGGGGCTGCACCACTGGGTGGGCAGCAGCTACCCCACACCTACCTGTGACAGGCTGTACCCCACTCCTACCTGTGAGGGGCTGCACTACTGGGTGGGCAGCGGCTACCCCACACCTACCTGTAAGGGGCTGCACCACTTGGTGAACAGCGGCTACCCCACACCTACTTGTGACAGGCTGTACCCCACACCTACCTGTAATGGACTGCACCACTGGGTGGACACCACTGCTACTTAAAACAATCACTTCTACAGTCACTATTTCTTGGTCATAGAACACAGACTTTTTTTTTTACATAAAAAAATAACTATTTGCTTTTCTTCTGCAAAGCATGATGTTCTCATTTGTCAAATTCTTATCATTTTTCTTTTAATTGATTGCTTAAGCCTGTGTTTGCTCAGGAAATGGCCATCTTGCATTTCCTGCAGTGCTGGTTTGGTATAAACAGGGCATGAAAAAATACAGCCCATATTTCAGTTAGATATTTGCATAGGTGGCTATTAAAGACCTCATGGCATTTCTCAGAAAGAAAAGGAAGAAGACACATTTCCACATCACCCTGCCCCCTGGTTCCCTAATCTGTATAGTTATCATCTCAGGTCTCCCCTGAAAACAGTCAGCAAGCAGAGTGGGACCAATCCTATCCTCAAAAAACATAAATCAACTGTTGACTGAATGTCCTTTCTAGGAGTGCCACAAAACTCAATGGATGCAGGCAGTATACTATTTACATATTTGTATTTAAAGGACTACCATTCGTTTAAATAATTCCAGCCTTTTTCACTGTCTAGTGTGACAGACCTTTACAGTAATGCTGCATTCATGTGCCTGGGATGAATATGGTTAAGTTACTGAACTTTGCTGGATTTAACTCCATGCATATTCACATATACCTAGGTCTGCACCAACCCCCAGTATATAAATGAATTTCTGTGTTGTGCCTTTCATGGCTAACCACTGCATCAATTACAATATCAGAACACACAAAAACAAATGCCCTTCTGCATTTTTCATTGGAACAACTGGATCACTGATGAAGAGGTCTACCCTAAACAGCTCTTACAGTTAGCTAAAATAAATTAATCCATTACTGGGTTTCATGTGCTGTGAGAAACAGGTGCTCTCATGTCCCTTTCTGAAAACACACTAGTAAATTTAGAACTTTATCTTTTATTATTTTAATCCCACAAGCTAAGTATTATTTTCAAAATATATAGGTTCATAGGTTAATTGATACGTACTAGGCTAGCTGACCTTGTGGACTTTTCTATGCCTAGCCAATTTCTCCTTTTGCACTTGAAATAACCTATTCTGTTTAGTTATATATTGGCCTTACCCATCCCAAGGTCACTAATTATATATTACCCATAATAAAAATAACTGGCAACATACCATAGATAATTTGAGGGAACCCATGCATGGGATAAAGGGATTAAGAGCTGCATCCATGAGTAGCACTTAAAATTGAGCAGGGATGAACTTTTTTATGTGGATGGGGAGTCTGTTCCATAGTATGTGAAACATACCTGTCCCTCCAAACCATTCTGCCAATGTTGCAGAAGAGGTTTAGATCACTGGTATTACTGATGCCATTTGACTTGCTGATGTGCAATAAATCCATCAATAATGCCTTGCCTCTGCCCAGATAAATGTATTTCCATCAGACAAGCACTCTACTGCAACTTATGGCTTTGGTTTGTAATTCATTTAAGTTAAAGCAAGAGAGTTTGTGGAAGGTAAAAACAAAGAAATGTATTTGCCAGTAAATACATCTGCAAATGCACAAAGCAACTAGAGACATTAGAATACTAGTTTATGAGTCAAATCAAAATAATGCAAGACGTTCCTTCCTACACATTTTAGGTATTTTACTTTGTACATGTTGAAAGGTAATTGTGTAAGGTACAGATCCAGGTATATTTATTTAAAGTCCTACAAGCATTTCTGGAGTTGCTGCTGATAAACACAGCACATGTTTAATGTGTGGGGATACACTAATAAACAAATGCATTTAAAGCTGTGAAATGAACTGAAAACAGTGGATTGTGTTACCATCTTTACAATTCGGGGGTCACTAGCTATGATATTGCTCTCTTTTTTACCAAAGATGTTTACAGTGTGTATGGTGGGGATATTGTTGCCTAAAGGGACACAGAGTATAAAAAGTGCAGAACGCAACAGTCTGAACTTATGTTCGAGAAGCTATGTCCTCAGCAGACTTGTAACTCAGTGCAAATGTCCACAAGGGTGAGTCACATCTTGTCCTCAGGAGACATTTCTGTTAATTACATCACTGAAGCATGAAGAATGGGTCTCTGTACATCACTCACACCTCTGCTTACTCTCAGACTGCAGATTATTTTGTTAGCAGAATCATTAAACTGGGTTAGTTTATTTTATTTTTATTTTATTTATTTTTATTTTACATTTGTTAACTGGGAAAGTCAGACTAGATACATGTCCATTTTCAGCAGATGCCTGGGGAGAAAATCTCCAAATATACATAAACAAGTGTAATTGCAGTGAAATCCTTATTTTGTATTTTAACAACATAGATATTTGTTTAATGCTATATACACACAATTACATGCTTTTCTGAAGTACAGACAGGAAAGGTATGGAAGTTAATAGGTAAGGAGGAAATAGTTGGAGATTACATCTGAGAAGGGGAAACATTTAAACATTTAGTTGATATATGTTTACTGCATAACAACATTTACATAAAAAACATTTAGTTGATATATGTTTACTAATATAAGCAATGATCACAGAGGTACATTTTACCTTTTTAAACATACTCATCTCAATTAAACCAGCACAAAATCACTTGAAAAAAAACAGCATTTTTGTTGCAATGTGTTTAATTATCAAGGTTACTTAATCATTGATCACTTTTCACAAATTTCTGTCATATAGAGGAGAGCTCAGATAAGCCAAAACCAGATGTGGTTTGATCTTAATAGGCTTATGATATTCCAGATTTGGCAACCTACAAACTAGTAATTTAACTGTGGCACATTCACTTTTTTTACATTTTATAATATGATAATGTTTGCTATACAGTCTGAAGAAACAATACTCCTTCAGAAGAAGGAACTTACTTTGACACATAAAATTTGTGGTGGTTCACTTAATTAAGGGCAGATGACAACTGCACCTAGTATATAAGCTGTTAAGATTGCAAAGGGTCAAACCTAAGTATTGCCGTAGCTCCTGTATCCTTTATAGGCAAAACAAATGTAGCTGCAAAATTACTGAATTCTCTGTATTATTGTAACTATATCATTTCAGTAACATTATATTCCACGGACCTCCAAGTGACATGCCCACCTGCTTTCTTCATGCTATATCTGCAAAGTAGAAAGCCACTGTTATTCACTGGTTGTTGTTCAGTAACTTGCTTAAGACAAATTAGAAACTCGTGCAGCCTACGTGCTAGTGGGGCACCACTGCAGAAGTGACTGAATGTCACTATCAATCCAAATGGAAATTGTTGTAGTCTGAGAACTAGATGCAACAGCTATATTAACTTACAAAGAAATGAATGTAACATTTTTCTGAAAAAAAAATGGATACTTTCTTTAATTAAGCAGGTTCAGATCCCACTTAGCTATAGGCTCCAAACCCATTGTTAATGCTGGAGATGATGACATGGCTGTATAGAAGAGTAAAACATTACTGGTGATAAAGGATGTGCTGAGAAGCCACTATAAATTATAGTTTACAGCAGCTCAAAAGTAGAAAGTCAGATTGATAAACATCCAGCAATGCTGAATGTTGGCTTGCAATCAAAGTCAATTGCAGCAATAGCAGTTAAAGATGTGCGGTAAAAATGAGAATGTATGAGGGAGTTGGAAGTAGATATTAAGACAAAAATCCTTCAGTGCATTCCCACTATTATGTTACAAAATGCCTGTTAGTGGCAGGTAATGTATATTTCCTGCTGTGATTCAAATTGTTCAGATTCTTGCCTTTGCATGGTACTAATTGATAATGGGGTCTGCAGATATTCCACAATGAAAGTAATGTTATAGTCAGGGAGGAGGAATGTTTTAGGTAAGAGGAGGAATACTAGTAGTTTATTAATTCTTATTAGGATGCTAGCCGACATAATTAATGAAGGGCTTGATGTTATAATAATCTGATGTGAGGTTAGCAAAATATGTGATGTAGTTTAAAATCAGTGACATAACTCTTGCATATAGTTAAGGAACATGATTTTGTGCAAAGTTTGGTTAGGTTTATTTCAAGTGTGTATGCTAAAAATAGGCAAAACCTTTGGTTAATGGTATAGTTAGCAGAAAAATAAATATGTTGAATAGGGTACTTCAGCAGTGTTCTTTAACCCAGCTATTAGTTTGCTTAACATTGAATGTTATTGCTGAACAGACTAATGAAGAGAAAAGTGAATGTTCTTATTGTTTAAATGTAATCATACAATTCAAATACTTTTGAATTTTGGTTATATAAATTGACAATTTATTGTCTTGTAAGAAAAAAGAAGGTTGTTTCAATTGTTAAGAGGGTTCAAAGTTAATTTAGTAAAATAGGTTTAGAACTGAATGGTTACAAATGCAAAGAATTTAGTAAGAAGGGCATGACTGGAGGACATCATTTTAAATACAACTACATGAAATCATTATCATTTTGGGATTCATTTTTAGGAATACAAAAGTGGTTGATAAGGAATGGGACAGAATATGTTCTGAATTGAAGTGGTTGATAAGGAATGGGACAGAATATGTTCTGAATTGAAGGAGACATGCTTCTGGAGCATTTCTCCCCGGGCCTCTGCTGAAAACAGGATCTGTGGAACCTAGTCGGACTTTCCCGGTCAACAAATGTTAAATAAATAAATAATAAATACAGATTACTGGATACTGGAATGCTTTTGAGTTATATTTAGGGAGAAGGTATAGACAGTGAAGACGGTTTTGTTAGGTGGATTAACATGTAAGATTTATCAGTTTTAGCTGAAGGCTAAAATTAAAGGTTGAGTTTTTGGGATTTTTTTGTGCGACTTGGTAGAGCAACTGAACCTAATGAGGAGAGAAGTTAGCTCTGCAGTCTTTAAAATAATCTCTCCTTCCACCTACTGGCAGGAAAAGGTACCACAACAAGAACAGCACAACATTACTACAGTTCCAAAACATTATTCCTACATATCCTGAGGTACTAAAGAAATTCTTGCCTAAAACTCCTTTGTCTCTTACATATCCTACTAGCATACACAGCACATATACTAACAGCATACCCACATTCGCACTCACACCTACTATTACTGGGAGGCACCAGTACTACAAGTGCATTTAAGGCCTCAGATGCTTGCAGTACATCCCAGAAATGTATTAGTCACTGGTGACTCCATTATATTACATACAGACATACCTCTTACTGAGTCTGTCAAGGACAGGGTGACAGTTAGCTACCTCTCTTGTACAAGGATTTGGGATGTCAATATGGTCCCTTATCTCCCTGCAGCATTCCAGAAAAAGATACAGCCTTTTAGTTTCTCATGTGAGGTTGATCACAGGAGTTTTACCATTGAGGAATGAAGAGAGACATTGTGGATCTCCCTACTTATGTCCTTGAAGAGACAAAAGCCCTAGAATTAAACAGCATTCTACCATCACTAAGAATGATGCCTGAAGTCAAGGATAAAACAATTGGCTTTAACAATTACATAGTAAATTGGTGTCATTCTATGCGGGATCCAGAGTGTGTCTGCATTTGATGAAATAGTCAATACGCCTACCCGCTTTTCTAGGAATAACCCCTGCCTTTCACCTCTTGATACTTGCATAATGGCTAAATCTTTTCTACCCCTTAGTGCCCTGTTAGGCAGAGTTCTCCTGGCTGACATCCCAACGTAGCAGACACCAGTCTGGAAGATATCAAAGTAGCATTGTTAAATGTTGGAAGCCTAAACAGCAACATCTCTGAACTTGAAGCCTCTCATAACCTCAAATTCATCTGCATGTGTATAATTACAGAAACTTGGTTATGTTCTAGTGATGGCACTCTGCATTCCAGAATACAATGTCTATCATACATTTAGATCTACTGGAAAAAATGGGGAATACCTGTATTTATTTGTAACCCCTTTGTCTCTCACCAGATTTCTCCTAATACCAATCTGGAACTGGCTAAAGTCATAGTTACACTCAATAACAAATTTAATTATTGCATTATAGTCAATTATTGATTTGATCCATAAACCTTTCAGAGCATGTAAACTACCTTAAACAAAACAAAAAAAAAGTTAACAAATGAGCCTAATATCTTTCTTATCTTTCTTATGGATTTTATTGAACAACATGCATGTCTAGGGATTTCTGTACTTTGTAAATGATAATGCACTGGATCACATTGCCACCCTACTCATTAGAGATGTTAAACTTCTTGACCTTGTCCTCACTAACATTTCCCCAATTGCCCCAGACCACTTGTTATTCCTTTCCTAGTAATTAGGACAACCTTGCCATTACCTTCTCTATGAACACCTGCTTAGTGGCCTCTAATAACTCCTCTGCATTCAGAAATTATTCCTAAACTAATTATTTACCATTCACTGATCTTACTGATAATCCAAAAATATTGAAGTTTCTCAGAAAATCTTGTAACAGAAGCTGATGTCTCCGGCTCTCTAAAGTTTATTCTCTCTTGGATGCATGGGGACATTTACATTAAGCTGGTGGAAGCATAATGGCAGGTTTGGAGCTAAACCCATATAGTGGAGCTACAACATCAATCATGCACTATAATAAAAATAAAAAAAACTCCTGGCTGATAAGTAAAACTGATCACTTTCTTATTCTAAAATAGCATACCTCTCAACCTCTTAGAGCAAGAAATCTGGACAAAGCCATAAGTATGGGAGGGGTGTCAAAGGCCTAAATATAAGGCACTATTTAAATATTGCTCTTACGTACTTAGAAAGTTGATAGAATAACAGGTTTTACATTAGTATGAATTCTTCTGAAGGGTATGAAGTCTGAAACTCAAATATCTGGCATTATTTTCTGACTTCAGTCCTAAATGATCTGTCAATGATTTGCCAGAAAAGTACAATTTTATGAGAAACAGAATAAAAATTTGAGGCAAAAATCTCTAGATTCTGTGAAAATCTGGACAGCTGAGAGGTATGTAGAATGGGATTTAAAAATGGTAAGTAAGCCATTTCTGACCCCATAGACATTGCTAGTACTATTTTAGAGAAATTCTCTTCCATCTTCACTCTATCCACCCTCACTTTTGAACCCTCCATTCCCAGGAACACCCCCTCCTCTTTAGATCAATTTGGATCAAGTCCTTTTGGCACTTTCCAAAATTAAAAATACTGTTTCTATGGGTCCTGACGATATCCTTGGATGCCCATTGAGAAACTTAAAGTTTTGCCTACCAACTTCCTTCCATCGACTCTTCAGCCTGAGTCTCTACAATGGTTATGCCACTGAGGCATGGAAAGAAATAGTTATGGAGCTCTTGCATAAAGATAGTCTCTCTACTCACCCCAGGAATTATAGGCCTATTAGTCTCATTAGTATTATTTGAAAGGCTATGGATCACATTATAGTTTTGCAAATAAAGAATGACAGATGACCTTATATCCCTGCATACACATCAATTTCACTTTGTAAAAGGCTGATCAAACCTGCCCACCTTGGGTGAGTTCTTTGAAAGGATGACTGAGGCTACAGATAAGTATGGGAGGAGTGTCAAAGGCCTAAAAATAAGGCACTATTTAAATATTGCTCTTACATACTTAAGAAAGTTGATAGAATAACAGGTTTTACATTAGCATGAATTCTTCTGAAGGGTATGAAGTCTGAAACTCAAATATCTGGCATTATTTTCTGACTTCAGTCTTAAATGATCTGTCAATGATTTGCCAGAAAAGTAAAATTCTATGAGAAACAGAATAAAAATTTGAGGCAAAAATCTCTAGAGTCTGTGAAAATCTGGAGGCATGGAAAGTAACAGTTATGGAGCTCTTTCATAAAGATAATCCTTCTACTCGCCCCAGGAATTATAGGCTTATTAGTCTCATTAGTATTATTTGAAAGGATATGGATCATATTATAGTTTTGCAAATAAAGAATGACAGATGACCTTATATCCCTGCATACACATCAATTTCGCTTTGTAAAAGGCTGATCAAACCTGCCCACCTTGGGTGAGTTCTTTGAAAGGATGACTGAGGCTACAGATAAGTACGGGAGGGGTGTCAAAGGCCTAAAAATAAGGCACTATTTAAATATTGTTCTTACATACTTAGAAAGTTGATAGAATAACAGATTGATTAACAGGTTGAATAACAGGCTGATCAAACCTGCCCACCTTGGTTGAGTTCTTTGAAAGGATGACTGAGGCTACAGATAAGTATGGGAGGGGTGTCAAAGGCCTAAAAATAAGGCACTATTTAAATATTGCTCTTACATACTTAGAAAGTTGATGGAATAACAGGTTTTATATTAGCATGAAATCTTCTGAAGGGTATGAAGTCTGAAACTCAAATATCTGGCATTATTTTCTGACTTCAGTCCTAAATGATCTGTCAATGATTTGCCAGAAAAGTACAATTTTATGAGAAACAGAATAAAAATTTGAGGCAAAAATCTCTAGATTCTGTGAAAATCTGGTCAGCTGAGAGGTATGTAGAATGGGATTTAAAAATGGTAAGTAAGCCATTTCTGACCCCATAGACATTGCTAGTACTCTTTCAGACAAATTCTCTTCCATCTTCACTCTATCCACCCTCACTTCTGAACCCTCCATTCCCAGGACCACCCCCTCCTCTTTAGATCAATTTGGACCAAGTCCTTTTGGCACTTTCCAAATTAAAATCACTGTTTCTATGCGTCCTGATGATATCCTTGGATGCCCATTGAGAAACATAACGTTTTACCTACCAACTTCCTTCCATCAACTCTTCAGCCTGAGTCTCTACAATGGTTATGCTGCTGAGGCATGGAAAGTAACAGTTATGGAGCTCTTGCATAAAGATAGTCCCTCTACTCACCCCAGGAATTATAGGCCTATTAGTCTCATTAGTATTATTTGAAAGGCTATGGATCACATTATAGTTTTGCAAATAAAGAATGACAGATGACCTTATATCCCTGCATACACATCAATTTCACTTTGTAAAAGGCTGATCAAACCTGCCCACCTTGGGTGAGTTCTTTGAAAGGATGACTGAGGCTACAGATAAGGGGCATACAGTCCACACTGCTTATCTGCATACTGACAAATTACATAAATTGACATGATTAAACAAAAGCATAGCATAGTCAAGGGACAATTAATCAGGGTGGCACGGATGACCTCAAAAAAGGAAGATTTACAAGAGGAATTAGGAAAAGTAGCTCATATGTTCCAAGAGAGAGGGTACCCGGTAAAAATAATAAATGAATATGTGGAATACATTCATGGAGAATGAGGTAAAAAATATAAGCCACTTCTAGGTAATATCTATGGTTTAAGAGAACACAGTGGAATAAATAACATAGAAAACAATAATAAGAACTATGAAAGAGCTATGATAGTTCCATTCGGAGGTTATGCAAGGGAGGTAGAGAAAATTATAACAAAGAATTGGTTGAGGAATAACCCCAAGTTGTGGAATATAGGGGGTCATAAACCCAATTTTGTATACAAAGTAGGTGCAAACTTGAAAAAGAATTTTGAAATGCATAGTAAGTTGAATTATAAACACGGGACTACAAAATGTGGCAATTGCCCACAGTGTAAATATATATGTACAGAACAAAATATAAAAATCAATAATTATTTGCAAAATGTGGAAAAACCAGTAAGAGGGAATTGTCAAACCACTGGTGTGATCTATCTGGCTATGTGTGAAACCTGCTCCAGTTTTTACATAGGTAAAACTGAGAGAAAGTTGAAAGACAGAATATATGAACACACATACCAGATAAACACACACAACTCCAACAATGCCTTATATAGGCATATTAGTAGTTCTCATGGCTGCAAAGATTTTAGATTTACAATTTTAGAAAAGGTTTCAAAAAATCCAAGGGGTGGGGACTACAGAACATACATAGAAGAAAGAGAAATCAAATGGCAAATAAGATAACAAGCAAGCCTACCCCCGGGTTTAAATGAAATAATTACAATAAAGCCTATATTAAATAAAAAAGTGGAATTCACAAAATGAAAATGAATGTTTTATGGGAACATATGGAATTAATTGTATTCTATAAGTTTTTACTAGTTTTATTAAGTGTGTATAGTTATATGGTATTTATATGGTTTTTAACATGTTTTTAATGCACTTAGTACTTTAAATTCACCAATCAATTTAGCAGTTTGTGACATCATGAGGTAATTTAAGTATTTATAGGGAAAATGGGAATGGATGTAGATTCTGATGAAATCCCTGGTAGCAGGGAAGAAAGCGCTCAATCGTGTACAATTATCTAAATAAAGATTTTCGTTGTGTGGATCCCTGCCGTTGCAGTGTTTACTTTTGGCTTTATTTTGTGGACTTGACACTGTTTGGCTCTCTTTTATAAATTTATAATTTCACTTTTTTCATCCATTAGGCTTATCAATGAATATAATGAACTCTTCATCATGTACCTTAATAAGCACCTAAACTAGTGTGCCAGATGTGAGTATTTTCATCATCAGAACATCTCAGTTCTCAGTGCCCTTACCTACTCTGAGAGATTAAAAGCCCTGTCCCTCTACTGTCAGTCATATAGACTCCTGAGAGGAGATCTCTGTTTCACTTTGTCTATTAGGAATGACTCTAGAGGCAGGGTATGGATCAGCCCCCCACACACACACACACAAACAGACATTCTAGTGTCCTGTTACTTGGCTATTTTTCCCCAGTTAAAATAAGCGTTGTTCAAAACTGCTAGTATGCATACTAGTTTCTTCTTTACTTCCACAATGATTATAGATATTTGGATTTAATTTAAAACTTTTATTTCATATTTTAAAGCACACACACACACACACACACTGATAGCCATTTGCTAAACAAAATAATACAGTCTCACAATGAAAACAGACAGCGTGAACAACAGTAAAGTTCTCTGCCCTTGAAACTTTAAAACTGCACTGGAACTCACATTCACAGAAAATGTATGTAGCCAAGGGTGGATTAAATTTACCTTTGGGCTATTTTCAAACCATGGGCTCTTTGCACACATATTTAGGACCATGCATAAATGCATGTGCTCTTTGATTCAACTTCCTGATTGTATTAAATTATATTCCTCATTTATTACAGCACCACTTGTTAGAGCATATTTTAAATTTGTAGTTTTTAACATTTTTCCCGTAAGCAATGAAACAAAATATATGATATAATAATGACAAAAGTAGTAAGTACCCATTTCATAACATTTCAACCATAAAAGGCCAGTCACACTGCTGTCATTATAATTTACCAATATCAGTCAGTATGCACAAAATCCCTGCTGAAGTAAAAGTCATTTGAATAATTCCACATTTAAGAGAACTGTAACTAATGAAGAGGATAATTCTGGCAAACTTTGCATTTTGATGTTTTATCTACAAATGTAGTGCCTGCTGGCTTCCCTTGAAGAATAAACTCCTCATGTTATATTGAAAAAAAAAGGGCATACTGGTGATATGCAGTAATGAATACCTGGCAAACTGCCAACAGACTCATAGCTACTAGGGATCTCATCCAAAGGAAGACACCCTCGGGAGTGCTTTGCATTTTGATGTTTTATTTATAAATTCAGTGCCTGCTGGCTGCCCTTGAAGAATAAATTCCCCATGTTATATTGAAAAAAAAATGGCATACTGGTGATATGCAGTAAGGTATACCTGGCAAACTGCCAACAGACTCATAGCTACTAGCGATCTCATCCAAAGGAAGACACTCTCAGGAGTGCAGCCCACACACCCCCCATGCTGCACAGTAGTTTTAGAAACTGATCTTCCTGGTGTGGGAAAAGAACCCACAGCCTTCTGCATCAAACAAATGTGTGCTACCTCTTGCTCCACTGACACTGAACAGCACTGCTCTACTGTGGAAAGATCACAGCTGTGCACTAACAAGACTCATGCTCTTTTTGCTCTAGCTCTGCACATCTCCCCCATGATGATGGACATGTGCTCAGTCAAGGGCTGCCATTCTGTATTACCATGTACATTGCACTTAAATCTCCCATGGTTTCCAGAGATGATGTTAGAACACTGTCTACACACTAGTACTGAGGTTTCTGAGACTTATAAAAGCTCTACTCTGAGATTCCAATGCTGGGGCATTTTTTGTAATAGTGAAGCTCCACCCCTCCACCCCGCCAACACAGGCTTTAGGCAGTTGCCTAGGTTGTCTAGTACTGGATCCAGATCTAAATGACCAAGCTTTCTGTGAACGGTTTCAACCAAACAGTACCAGTCATAAAGCAAATCCCACTTCTGGAGACCTTACCCTTTGCTATAACACTAACAACATCAGATGACATGACAGACACCAGACTCAGTGGATGTGGAATAAGCTGTTCTTACATATGAAGCCGAGAACTTCCTTGGCAGTCTTTAATAACAGTCCAATTACTAGGATGGTTATTACAAATTTTTACCAGGGATATGTGCAGAATTTCTACTTAATATGGGACATTGTCAGTTCTAGTATTATTGGGTGATATGGCTGATTGTCTTAAAGATGTCTTTGGCTGTATGTTTAGTAAGAACCTATGAACTTCATGCTTCTTAAGACAGAAGTGGTAAACTTCATGACACCCATGCAGATGGACAATACAGTTACAACTGCTGAATCCTACACAAATGCACTCTATAAGCACTTACATGAGTGCACGGATCGTGCTATCCCAAACAGAACCAGGACGCTATACTCCAAAAAAAGAAGCCAATCTGGTGGTCCCCTGCCATAAACAAACTATACAGCAGAAGGAAGAAACTGTTGCAAAAGAGAGTAAAATCCCATGAGTGGAGGAGCTCCCTGGTCAGCCTCAGTAAGAAGCTGAGATCCCTTATAAGATCCTCCAAAGCTAGCTATGAAAATAAAATCACCACTAATTCTAAGGACAACCACAAAGCATTCTATAGCTATGTTAAGAATCTCGATGACAACACCTAGATCTGCTCTGAGTTACAGCACAAAGGCATGAAAATGACAGAACCAACTGATATTGCCAAGATCCTGGCAGATAGGTTTCAGTGCTAACTTTACCCTCCCCCTCACCCCCTAAAGGGCCCATATCTATACAGGAAGAATGCAGAGTCCCTGTAATAACAACTACGCAGGTATAAGCTGTATTCTCTAAAGCCAAAAATACAGCATCCATGGGACCGGACAACATCCCGGGCTGCATTTTACACAAACTTCAGAACAAACTGGCTCCCCACTTAAGCACCATGTTCAATAATAGCTTTGCATCAGGCTTTGTGCCCACTGAAGGGAGCACAGCAACAGTTAGCCCACTCCACAAAGGGGGAGCCACCACTGATCCTGGGAACTATCGACCTATTAGCCTGAAAAGCCTGGTCTGCAAGGCCGTGGAACGTATCATCATGGAATTCATAAACAAAGACATTGGTAACCTCCAAACACTGGATCCCACCCAGTTTGGATTTGTGAAAGGCAGATCATGCCTCCTGAACCTGATCGACTTCTTTGAGGCAGTCACCAAAGCCGTAGATGAGGGTAAGGTGGTTCACACAGCCTATCTTGTCCTCGCCAAGGCTTTCAACACCATCTCCCATTCTGGAATTATAGCTAAACTCAGTAAACTAGGTATAAATCCCTACGTCACAAGATGGGTTGCCAACTGGCTCACTGACAGAACCCACACTGTAAAAGTTGCAGACTTCAAATCTGACCTTAAAGCAGTGACAAGTGGAGTACCACAGGGTTTCATCCTGGGACCTCTCCTATTTGGTATCTACTTCTCTGAAGTACAGGCTAACACAGAAGGTCTCTGGCTAATGAAGTTCGTAGATGACTGCAAACAAGGAGCCATAGTCAAGTCCCCAAATGATGTGGACATCCTACAGAAGGGCCTTGCTGAGACAGATGCCTGGTGTCAGAGCCATGGCCTCAAGCTCAATGCCAAAAAGTGGTATTTTACCCTTTGGTAAAAAGTCTGTACCCATGAACTATGACATAGGCAGCAATCTACTTAACACCGAATGTGTGATAAGAGACCTTGGGACCCAGGTGGACAGTAGTCTCTCCTTTGATAGTCACATCACCACAGTAAACAGGAAGTCCTTCTACTTGGCACACCTCATCATAAAAGGGTTCTCATCCAGGAAAAAAGAGGTCATTGTTCCCCTCTACTCGACACTCATTAGACCAATTATAGAGTATAACGCCCCTTTTGGAATGTACCTCACAAGACATCTGCAGCAGCTGGAAAGGCCACAGAAGTACCTCAAAAAGAGGATTACTGGCCTCAAACAAATGCTCTACACTGACTGCATCAAAAAGCTCCAGCTTTACTCCGTAGCATATCACCTACTCTGAGGTGATCCCTACCTAACCTATAAAGCTATGTCAAACCCAGAGCTGCTGGACATGCTACACCTAAAGAAATCCCAATCCCTCTGAGCTACAGGCTCTAGGGACCTAAACCTTGTCACCACAATAAACAGGACATGCTGGAGAAATAGATTCCTGTCCCAGAGACTTCCCACACTCTGGAACAGGCTACCCATCTATGTCAAACAAAGTTCTTCATCAGCACTCTTCAAGAAAAATCTTGATAAGTGGATGGGAAATAGGAAATACACCCCAGGGATCACTTCTGTGTCTCTGCTCGACAGTGGCACAGGAAAATAACTTTCTTGGGTGGTGTAAGCCAGGGAACTATGTTGGCTAGGCTTACGTAGGCCCTTGGGCCGATAGCCTAGTACCTACCTATGAACCTATGAAAAGAGAAGGGAAGCCTTAGCATGGCTACAAAGTATTGTTGGTTTCTATTAATTCCTTCCACATTACTTCTCTTATGTCCCAAAGCAATGATATTACTTCAGGCATTCTTAGATTCTGTAAGGGAGATTTGAAATAAGAAGTGGTAGAATAAAAGAAGTAAATTAAGTAGAAAGTTCTGAAATGATTGTTATCAGCTAAGTATGTGGTTGTAAATTTAGGTTTGAGGTGAACTTTAAAGGAGAAGAGGGTGTGGTAACAAGCAGTTATGCAAGTTTATTTTATAACTCTGTCATAGGAACAAATGTCTTTAGAGATACATTGTAATAGAAATAGGATGTTTGAGTTGGTTGGTTACAATTCTATTTGGGTATATTTTCTTTGGAGATTATCTAATAGCAAACTGCCAGTTACAGTAAACAATATATCGTATGTGGCTAATATACAGAAAATGAGCTTCTGCACTTTGTCAAGGTTATAAGACAAAGGAGCATATCATGTCTTTTCATTGGAAATTACTACAGTCTGATTTGGGTATAATGAGATGAAAAACAAAATTAATCTAGTTAAAAATATAAAGTTTGCAATACATTAAGTGCAAGCATAATGTCTCAGAATGCTAATCTGAAAAGATGGATACGTTAGTGTATAATGCATGGGGATTTGGCAGGGTGTAGAACATTTATATTTTAAAGAATATGATATAAAAAGTTTGTGATGACATAATTAAGTGGCATTTATATGTAGGGAATTTTCAATTCTATTTCTAGCAATGTTTTAGTTGGGTTGAACATACAAGGCGATGTGAATTTTTAAAAAGATTGCTTTAATAAAAAGAGATATTCTTTTTTTCCAATGAGTGTCATGGTTTCATTAACATCCATTATGGACTAAACACCAAATCTAATAAGTTACGCAACTAAATTAACAAAAATAAAATCTTTGCACTAATCTGCAGTGCTTCAGTAAGGTCCTAACCCTAAATAAAAATTATCCTTCATTTCTGGAATGTTTAATAAAATGGTACTGCTACTGGTAGCAGGAATAAGATTCAACTAGTTCTTTGTTCCTACACAATGCCCACCATATGGAATAGAACAGCTCTAATATCCCAGCCATACGTAGAAGCAGAAGACAGTAATGAACCGGAGGGCTAAATCCCCCTAAAGTGCTTTGTACTGGGTCCATTCCTTTTAGGCATCTATTTCTCTGAAGTGGAAGCAAATGCTGAAGGTTTATGGCTGACTAAGTTTGCAGATGATTGTAAGCTGAGGGTTATCATCAACTCTCCTGTAGACACAAGCATTCTTCAAGAAGGTATATCTGTGACTAACAAATGGTGCCAAAGCCATGGTCTTAAATTCAGTGCTATGAAATGGATAACTGTACCCTTTGGGAAAGCAACTATGCTGGCTAAAAACCATGTTGATAATCCTGGCTAATTGCCATGTTGATAATACACCCCTAAGAGTTAACCCAGTGGTCAGAGATCTGAGTATGCATGTAGACAGTAACCTTACTTTCGACTACCAAGTGGCCATTGTGGTAAGGAAATCCTTTTATGTTGTGCAACTTATAAGTAAGAGCATGGCATTTAGGTCCAAAGAGGTCATTATCCCACTGTACTCTGCCCTTGTCAGACCAATTAGAGAGTTCAATGCTCCCTTCAATAAGTACCTGACCAGACATATGCAGCAACTAGAGCAACCTCAAAGGTTCTTTACAAAAAATACAAGGCGTAACAAACCTGCCTTATGCAGAGCTTCTTAAAGCCCTTTCCCTCGACTCACTCTCCTTTAGATTGCTGAGGGGTGATCTATGCCTGGTTTGCAAGGCATCCACAAACCCCACACTTACAAATCTCCTACATATTTGTAAGTCAAACAGTACCAGAAATACAAGGACTACAGACCTGAATTCTTGTGCGACATAAACAGAACATGCTGGAGAGACTGATATGTGTCCCAGAGACGGCCCCTCCTAAGGAACAGGCTACCCATTCATGTGAAGCTGAGTTTGTCTATTACCCAGTTTAAGTACAATGTAGACAAGTGGATGGGGGATATGAAATTTAAACCGGGTCTGACATCCACATCCCTTATAAACAGTGGCAGCTTATAAATGCCTGGCCCTCAATGTCCTATTTTGGATGCAGGACATCATTATTCTTCTGGGAAAACTTGGCCAGGCTTAGAAAGGTCCCTTGGGTCACTAGTCTAGTAACAGTCTATTAATTTATGAATCATATTCTGGTGCAACTTGGACACCTACCTGACTGCTACATGGTTTATATAAATGGCTGCCCCTTCCTTGTTTGTCTTTGTTGTGACCACATCACGAAAGTGAACAGAAACGCTAAACTCCACAGATCTGATGGTACCCTTGCTGGCATAGTATACCTTAAAAAAACAGACTGAACTCTTATAAAATCCAGTTTTGATAAAAGGGCTACATGCTAGATAACTGACTCAAGCAATGAGTGGGTTTAGGGAAGACTGCCTGTGTCCACACTCCCCAAGAAGCTATATATCTATGGGTCTCCTACACATAACCGAAAAGCCACTTACCCTACTTTCACATGATTGAGCCAAAAACACGAAAAAGACAAAACAACCACTCAGAACACTGATGGGGAACCAAAGGAAAGTAACTGCTCAGCCAGCATGTCGACCATTGCCTCTTACCTCCATGATAGCGTGATCTTGGACTTGGAATATTTAACTACGGGGGTATGGGGGGGCAAAGCCTCCCATGTAGATGTGTTGTCTTTGCTTCCATTTTAGTGTTCTTGGGATGGCCAGTGGGTTACTAACCATTAGCTCTCCGTCAATGTTCCAAGCAGTCAGTGTTTTGTCCTTTCCGTGTTCTTGGCTCGATCATGTGAAAGTCGGGTAAGTGGCATTTCAGTTATGTGTAAGGGGCCCATATCTATCTGTCGACACACATATACAGACACACACACACACACACACACACACACACACACACACATATATATATATATATATATATATACATACACACACACACAGTAGAGAGTCAATTATCTGCACTATTTATTTTATTATTTTACATTTGTTTACCAGGAAATTCTGACTTGGAATAAAGCCACTTTTCAGCAAAGTCCCAGGGAGAAATGCTCCAGATGCATATCTTTGTAATGTAGGAGGAAACCGGAGTACCCAGAGGAAACCCACACGAATGGAGGGAAGACATGCAGACTCCACACAGAAGGCACCCCAGCCGAGAATCAAACCGGAGAACCTCTTGCTGTGAGGTGACAATGCTACTGCTGCACCACTGTGCCGTCCAACTAACTGGGACCTATGATAGTTCAGATAATCAAATTGTTTGAATAATCAAACATACAACTTAATGGAATAAAAAAAATATTCCAAAATCGTGTTTTTTCTGCATGCCGGAATACATTTTTCAACCATTCAGTGATTCCAATGGATGATAATTAATATTTTTCACACATGAACCAGCTCAAAAAACATGCTCAAGCAAATACGTATAATGTTTACATATTCAGATAAGATTTTTGCTACCCAAAAACTTTGGAAGGCTGGTTCTGAAAATTGACATTTCTGATCATCCATGTTCAGATGTACACACATATATATAAATATATGCACACAAACACACACACACACACACACACACACACACACACACACACACACACACACACACACACACACACACACACACACACACACACACGGCTAACTGTTCACATAATGACATACAAGTCAACATCATTGCTCCTGGGCAGTATATTTATAGAATGGTGCTCTCCTATGGCAACTACCATCAATGCTTCTTAACAACAAAGAGAAATGCATTCACACAGACATATAGAATTGAATGTGGAGAGATGAGTTAGTGCACCTTTTAAAGATTTATGCAGGTTAATAATCACATATGTTAAAATATTTTCCTTGTGCCATTCAAGAAAGATGCAAACATGTAATAAACACTGTTTAAGATTACAAAGGTAATGGTAGGGCTGTCTTTTTATTTCTACAATAGAAGAAATCATCCTGTGGCTCAGGAGAGGAAGCTGGCTTTGTCAGATTTAATGCATCTGACATCTAAGCATTTCTGTCAAACTTTATAAATAATGGAATTACAGTTTGCTATTTATACCTGCAACAGAAATTTCTTTAGCCTGTATTTCCTTTATACATCAATGATGAAGGAAAAGCTAAAGTGCTACTTAGAGTTTATAGCACATTTACTTCTTTCTTAATACCAACAAAAGTCTGTGTGCTTCTAGAATGAATAGAGTCTGGTAGGAAGACCTATAATCCAACAATAATATAATTCAACCTATAATTTGAGATATAGCTAAAATAAAAATATTCTACTCCTGGTATGCACTGAACACAGTGTTGTGCAGAATGCAGGTACATTGTGTTTAGTCCATATATGAATGGAAAAAATCTGAAGAGGGCATGCTGATGAAAGAAATATAACTGTAGTTTATTTAAAATAAGCTGCTGATGTAACTGTAATTACCAATGATAGTTGTACATGATCAGTGAAAGACATACTCTTGGAATAGAGCCAATGGAGAAACCCATTATCGAAGACAGCATGTCCAGCAGTGGAAGAAATTCACATAGTGGCAGTGACTAACTCACCAGAGTTGGTGGCAAGAACGTACCCTTCACCAGTACTTGCTGAGAAAGTGTAAATAAGGACAAAGCTACAACAAAAAGCAACACATTTGTTTAAGTAACATACTGTTTTCAGTCCCATACCCTGCTCTGGTGTACTAGCTCATGTGTGTACAGCATCTTTAAGTACATCACTGTTTTCCTTCCCATACTTTGCTCACTAGGTCATGTGTGTACAAGATCTTTAAAAACATACTTCTCAGTATCACATCTGACTATTCTCCCTTTGTCTTCTACTTGTACCCCCTCATTCATGACTAGTTTCTTCCCCCATCTGACACTAATGTATCCCTTGTTCTTGAGTATGCCCTCTTAAGAAAGACATCACTTTGACTGAATTTAATGTCTTTAATTTTCTACCTGATTTTGCTATTCTTACTCTTTCTCTCAATTCTTCCAAGATGTATGCATTAAGTTCCTTTCATCTTTCTTCATATCTTTTCAGGTGGCTTTGTCAAAAAGACATCTTGAGTTAAAATACTTTTCTAATGCTTTTCTCTCAAAAATAGTCATAAAATGCACCAGACATCATCCACACCAAAACAGCATCTGGAGTCAGCTACACACTGTACATGGGAACTTTGGCCAGTGGTAATTTTGTGTTGGAATCCCCTATGAAATCCTATGCTTATACTGATAAAGAACACTTAGGAAATATCAAACACAAATGCAAAATTTGTAGGGGCGGCAGCATGCCGCAGATATCTCTGACCTTTTTAACAACTATAGATAATGCTGAGTTACTATATTTTGCCAAGAAGGAGAAAATAATTGATTATATTTTTTCCAAGATCAACCTACAGAGGTGCACCTTTTCCCATTTCGGTATTCTCATTTACTCCTTATAAATTCAACAAGTGTGATTTGCTAACTACACTGAGATAAAATCATTTGTTTTAAAATAAGCACAATATGCAGAATGACAAAGCCAACAGCCTGCCTTGCAAATTAGTTCGTATGGAATCTGCTTCTGTATTTGATTTCTGTTTACATTAATGTCAGTAAGGTTGCCATAGCAACATTCCACAGATATTTTTCATTATATGCTCATTAATTTATTCATATTCTCATTCATCCTCTAATTACCCTGTATTTCAATTTCGGGCTGGAGGGGCAGAGCCTATCTCAGGGCTCAGTGCACTGAGGGTAAAGAAATGAATCCCAGATAGGATGCCGGTGTCTCACAAACCACAGACATGCACTTATCCATGCACAACATGCATACATATTGTTAATCTGGTGGATCCGCAGTTCACTTATAGCATGAGTTTTGTGATGTGGTTGGAAACTGGGGCACCTGCTGAAAACCTGCAAATGATATGAGGGCATGCGGGTTGGGATTTATCAGCAAACATTGCAAACTAGTGTGCAGAGCAGAGCCATGCATAGGATGCAGATGATTCTTAATGCTCACTAAGTCTGAACAGCTGCTTGTCTATGAATCTATACATAAGAAACGAACCACAGAGATGTTCTAAACTTTAATTAAAAACTCACAATAAAATTAGTGAGTTTTTAATTAAAGTGCAGAACGTTTCTGTGGTTCATTTCTTATGTTTGGATTAGTTTGTTTTATCGAACACAGTGGACTTCTGTTTTTTTGTCTATGAATCTATCACAGACTTTGCACAGAAGATATCCCAGCAATGAACCGAACTACAAAATCAAACCTTCTGAAGCAGCAACACTATTCACTTTGATGATGGCTTTTTAAAGTAATTTACAAGTCACTGCATCATTATACATTCTTATGTAACACAGCAAATATTTATAAAGGCATTTGTAGCTATAAAAAATGCAGTAAGCTTAACACAACACTTTACATCAAGAGTGGCATAAAACAAACACTTCTGAAGTATTTGTAAAACATTAATTGGTGTTGTTCCCTGAAACATATTTTATTAGTTAATAATACAGTTGCTGTTTATTTATAATTCTGTTAATCAGATGACCTCATTGGAGTTAAACCATTTCATGTGGGAGTCAAAAACAAATAAACACACTCCTTACTAAAATAGACATAGAACAGAAAATACTGGAATATGGCATACAAAACTAGTTAACGATTCAATTGTTAATCAGGTGACCTGATCAGAGCTAAGCTATTTATATGGGAGTCCCAAACAAATAACTACACTTTCCAGAAAATAAAGGATATTGAAGTGTGGCATACAAAAACTATATTTTAGCTATAAAAATGCAAGCAGCAAGTAAATGTACTACTTGTGACAAATTATATTTACTTCACAGAATCTATTTTTTGTAATAGATTTCATTATAACTATTGAATGCACCTTAGTTCTGAACCAGTATCCATCTCTGTTTATATAGTTTCACTGTGTTTAATTTTTCCAATACTTTTGGATTTCTAATGCCATGATGGGAATGGAACCCATTCCTAAGTCAATGTATGATTTAAAGTTCATGAAATTAGTACTGTTTCAATCTTTGATGTGAGGAAGAAAGTTTTCTTTGTAGCACCTGCAGTGTGCCCAGAACTGACGACTTCTGCAATTCATATGGAGTTACATGTATCGTAACATATCTAAAAATGACTGTAAATTCTTCTTTTAAGACCCATTGCTCCTACTACTATTGGAACTCTCAGGATGTCCTTCTTCCACATTGCCCTCATTTCTGCCTGCAAATCCTGGTATTTTATGACTTTGCATCTCTCTGTACATAAGCTACTGTAATCACTGGGTGTAGCAATTTTTGTGATCGCTGCTACTTCTGTCTTCTTTTCATGGACTACTACATCTGGTTTTCTCATGTCTATTTTTTGAACTGTTGGTAATGGGTAATCCCATGTGATATAAACTTATTCATTTTCTATTATGCTTTTCGAATAATGTTTCCAATGTTACTTCAATATTATAATGTTTGTACAATCCCCAATACAACAGTCTTGCTACATTATTATGCCTTTCAGTATACAGGCCTTCTGACGTTAGTGCATCACACCCAGCAATAGGATGTGTGACTGTTTCCAATTCTGTTTTACAAAACCTACATTTGTCTGTTTCTCCTACATGTTCGATGGGCTTTGTAAACCAATGTGTATGTAGTCTACTATTCTGTGTCACCAATATTAACCTTTTGTCTTTTGGTTTAAATTCACCACTCCTGAACTATTCCTATATTATATCCTGATCTACAGGAGGTTGTCCCAAGAGTTTTCTGTACTTGCAACTATATTTATGCAGTTTCCACATTTCTTGCCTTCTCATCTGATCCTTCGCCTTACATTCTTTCTTTTGTATTTTGGCACATTCAGCTGCTGCCTGATTTTCATCTACGTATGGTTTGATTTCCATTCCCACTTGACACCAATATGTTTCTACTAAACTAAACAGGGCTGTCATCTTAGACTTGGTGTCCCATTTTAAAACTTTCACTATGTTTAGATCTTGTGAGGTTAGCATATATGTATGCAGTCCTACAATTGCAGATCTATACATGTAATCAGTTTAGAGGAGGCCCATACCTCCTTCAGAATAAGGAATATATAACCTTGGTATGCACTGATTTTTATAAATTCAATTGATAAGTATGAAGCATCTTACTTGTTTTCCTGTCCAGCTGATCCACTACCCTGTGGTGCCAGTCAGTCATCTCAAAACTGTAAGTTAGAACAGGAAGAGCAAATTGATTTATAGCTTGAACTTTCTTTCTAGATGTCAGGGCTGTTTTCAGTAATAATTTTAGACTAAAATAGTCCTTACTAAGCTTTACTCACATTTGTTCATGTTTTAATGTTGATCCTATGTTAATTCCCAAATATTTATACACTCCATCTTGCTCAAGTTCTTTTATATCCCATTCCTGTCCCAGACTGAAATTTTCCTGGTGGTGCAGCTTTCCTGCTTTAAATGTTGCTTTTGCACATTTATCAAGACCAAATGACATTCTTATATAATCTGAGAAAGTTTTGACCACTTGCAGTTGTGCTTCCAGTTCTTCATCTGAAGAACTATATGGTTTTAAATCATCCCACAAAAAAGAGATGAGAAGTCTTTACACTTTGTTGTTTTCTAGGAGCCAAACTATAGCCATAGCCTAATCTGTTAAGTAGACAGCTTAATATGTTAAGGGCAAGACAAGAGAGCAGTGGTGACAAAGGGTCACCCTGAAATATCCCCCTTTGAATTTTTATCCCTGGGATAATAATTTGTTCTTTATCATAGCTTAGCTGCAAAATGGTTTGCCACTGGTTCATGGGCACTGAAAGGTAACTGCTTAATATAGGGTTTATCTTATATATTTGTAAGCACTCTTTTATTTATGAAAATGGGATGCTGTCAAATGCTTTTTTCTAATCTATCCATACCATACTTAGATTCTTCCACTTTTTACAATTCTCCATTCTGACTTTATTTAGCAACACATGGTCCTTTGTTCCATATGACTTTCTTTTGTTAGCCTTTTGTTTTATTGCCATAATTAAGATTTCTCCTTAAGGACTTTAAACTCTGCCAACATCATTTCTAGTCTATAGTTTATACATAATTGGAAGGCAGGTTTTTGGTCTACAGTTTTTAGAATTTCTTGCAGGTTCATTCTTAAAGAGGAGTGTCATTTCTTCATGTTGTTAACCAGACTGGTGTCTGTTTGGAGTGCACATATAAACAGTTCTTACTCAGGGCTAGATCTTCATGTAAAGATGTTAATACTTCTAGCCAGAAGTTAGGTACTGTATCTGGGCCTGTTTTTTTTTTTTTTTTTTTTTTTTCATTTAGAAGCTTTTCTTAAATTAGTTTCAATTTCTCTGTCCATTATTTCATCCCATTTTCTATCCTGTATATTTGAACTTGTTATTCTTTCTTTTACCTCTATCCATTCAGCATCTTTGTTATGATCCACAGGATCTGCATAGAGATTTCTCCAAAATACATCTATTTTTTTTCTTTTTCTTTTGGTGGTTTCTATTCCTTTTGCCTTGTTTCCCAGCTCTCTATAAACCTTTTGGGTCATCAATAAATATCTTATTTTGTACTTTTTCTTTTTATTTATGTGCATATCTTTTACATTTTTCTGTCTGCAGCTTATTATTTCCAATAGTGTACACTAGATCCTGGTCTGTTCTGATACTGTGAGTTACTTTTATCATGTCTATATTTCCAAGTATTTTTATTGATCTGTTCCTTCTGTACTCTAATAGCAATAATTCTTGTTTTAATTGCTTTATAGTTTTCGCTAGTTGATATTTCTGTTATGGCATTTGATTTCTCCCCTTCCTTTCCCATACTGCCCTGTGTTTTTGTGGTAAGACTCTGTTATTAATTTAGCTACACAGTAACATATCCTATTTACTTCTGCTATATAGCATGAATTATCTATTTACTTCTGTTATATCACATGCATTTCTATAAGCAGTCTTGATTACCGTCTTCATTTGTTTTATCAAACTTCTAACATTTTGGGTCTTACTGACTTTCTGCATTCTGTTTCTTTCACTGATCTTAATACGAATATCCATCTCTATTAAGTCAAGCAGCTCTTCTCTTAGATCATTTTCTTCTAAACCAAGGCCACATTCTTTGTTCTACAGAAAGTTCCAGAGTGTCTTCCTGTGCCATATTTTCTTCAGCTTTACCCTGCTGCTGCTTTGCAAGGAAGAGTGGGCAAATATTGCCAAGTCAAGATGTGCCATGCTGATAGACTCTTACCCAAGAAGACTGAATGTTCTATTTAAATCAAAAGGTGTTTCAAAAAGGTATTAGTTTAAGGGTGTGTACACACAACAAAGTATTAGTTAAAGGTTGTGCACACTTATGCAACCAGCTTACTGTATGTTTTTTTATTTTTTATATTTCCTCCCCTAACAGATTTGTTTGTTTTTCACTTGAATTGTACAGGTTATAGGTCACATTAAAGCAGTGGTGGCTGGTGACTTCAAATCAATGGGGGGCTGCAGGCGACAGTTGAATTGGTGGGGTCAATGGGTAGGTGGTGTGGCGAACTAGACAGAGAAGCAGCTATGCTCAAAACCACAAAAACTGTAACTTTAATTAAATACGCTGCCCTGTGTGTCAAACCATCATTATGAGAGTCGAATCAAGACAAAATGAAGTGTAGAAGAAAAACATATTTCAATGCATTGGCTGCATGACAGCTTACATAATATCTAGATGGAAACAAAACTGTTGTGAGGTATGAAACAATTAATTTTTAAATACATAACTGTAATGCCAGTCAAAATCAAGTATAAGAAAAACAAGCAGCACTCAATACAAACCACTTCTCCATGCACTGCACTTCTAATTATAATTTATATTCAGCATTATTAAAGTACCAAGTACCATGCGGAAAGTAGCAATCTCTGGAATACCCCCACTTGTAAACATGTTTCTTATCCAAAAAAGACCTGCTGCCTGACAACAACTATCTACTTGTTTCATGGGGAAAACATGATCAAAGAAACAAGCTCAAGATACATTGCTTAAAGGATTACTGAACAGGTTATGGACCACACAGAATAGATTGGCATTCTGTTTAGTTTACAGTAAAGCCTGCAAAGATGACTGCAAGTCTCCAACAAATGTAATGAGCTTCTTAAAATAATGTAATCCTGTCCTTTATTACAAATCATATGCATTTGAATACCCAAGGCTTGTACATTATCTAGTTATGTAAGTATTCTCTGCATGGCAACAACAGAAAGGCTTTCAATGTTGGCAATTGTTTAACAATATGCTTATTAAAGCTTACTTGCATCTTACAATCTCAGACAAGTTTATCTGATGGTCATTAAAGCATTGCTACTTAAACACAGAGCAACAGGCACTTTCTGAATAATATTAAGCATAAATCAACAGTATAAAAATATGACAAAAAACTGAGCATTCGGCAAAATCAATGACGGATGAAAAGCCAAAGTAATACTTGTGTCTACCTTGGATGGGGGGATACTCTGCACATTTACACTGCATAACTGCTCCTTGCCTAGCTTGGACACATCTAGAGTCACTACATAGGGGAGTGGGGTGTAACAAGTATGTCACAATTTGAAATGTCTCTGACTGACTGTGATGGCCCTAACACATTTGTCATACCTCTCAACCTCAGAGCAAGAAATCTGGATAAAAGCCATACATAGAACTGGGACAAAGGTCCAAAAATAAGGAAAATTTTTAAATACTGCTCTTATAAACTTAGAAATAGAATAGAATAGTAGGTATTGCATTAGTATGAATTTTCTGAAGGGTATGAAATCTGAAACTCAAATGTCTGCCATTATTTTCTAAATTCAGTCTTTAATGATTTGCCACTAATTTGCCAAAAAAACACAATTTTATGAAAAACAGACCAAAAATGTGATGCAAAAATATAAAATAGCCACACAATACAGCTGGGAACCTGTCAAAGAAGGGACACTTTTTTAATATTAGCACTACTAACTCGAGCAGCAGACAAAATAAAAGAATCTACATGCATTTCTGAAATAAAAGTAATCTAGCATTTTTGAAATAAAAGTAATCTATAACTCTGATTATTACAGTTGTTTATTAATTGTAAACCCTCCACGTTTTCTTCCAAAATTGCCATTTTGCGGAGGGATTATTAGGGGAAGAACAATATTTTGAGCCAAAATCAGGGACAGCTGAGAGGTTTGGATATGCCTAATTCTATAAAGCAATTTATTTGCACATAACTCTCAATCTGTTAATGCAGGAAATCTGGACAAGGCCAAATATACTGGGGGAACATATAAACAGTACTAAAAATTGCTCTTGTATAAACTGAGACAGTTGATAGAATAACAGGTCTTGCTTTAGCATGCATTTTTCTGAAGGTTATGAAGTCTGAAACTCAGTGCCTGTCATTATTTAGTGACTTAATTCCTAAATGATTTGCCAAAAAAACACAAATTTTATGCGGAACAAATCAAAAATAAGAAGCAAAAATCTATTCAGTCTGCAAAAATCTGGACAGTTGAGAGGTATAGTTCAGCTGGGGCTGTCTTTGAGTTTGCTGCCCTTCCCCTCTCATAAAATCATGGTCGAATAGAGCCTCTCCCCTGCAGCCATTCCAATGAACCATTACTTGGCTATTTCACTCCATTTACCCAAAACACTAATGTGCATACTGCTTTACTTCTGCTATGATTTTGACTTAATTTGAAAGTTTTATTTTGCATTTTACAGCACAAACACTAATAGATATCTGCTAAACAAAGCAATGCAGTCTCACAATGAAAACAGACTTAGCATTAAAACTTATCTGCCCTTGAAACTCACATTCATTGAAACAGCATTGAAACCCACATTCAAAGAAAATACATTTTGCCAATGGCAGATAAAGATTAACTTTAGGCTGTTTTCAAATCACAGGCCCCTTGCACATGAAATATACACATGCTCTTTGATACACCTTCCTGATTGTATTAAATTATATTCCTTGTACAATACAGTACAGTTTTAGAGGGTGTCTTAAATTTATTGTTTTGAACATTTTTCCAGTAAACAATGAAACAAAATGCATGCACCAATAATGACAAAACTGCCCAATTCAGAACATTTCCATCATAAAAGTCTACTCAAACTTCTACAGTCAACCAGTATCAGTAAATATGCACATTCTCTGAAGAAGTAAAAGTCATCTAAATAATTCCACATTAAATATATCTGTAACTAATGAAGATGTTGCTGCTAGCAAACAACTTTATATTTCATTGTTTCATCTACAAATCAAGTGCCTGTTGCCAGTGGCGGCTGGTGACTTCAAATCACAGGGGGGCTGCAGGAGACGCTGAATGGGTGGGGCCAAAGGGAAGGGGTGTGGTCAACCATAAAGGGGAGGAGCTATGCACAAAACCACAAAAAAATAACTTTAATTAAATACGCTGCCCTGGGTGGCAAACCATCATTATGAAAGTCCAATCAAGACAAAAATAAGTGTAGAAGAATAAAAATATTTCAATGCATTGGCTGCATGACAGCTTACTTAATATCTAGATGGAAACAAAAGGCTGTGAGGCATGAAAAAATAAATTACTTTTTAAATACATTACTGGAATGCCAGTCAAAATCAAGTATAAGAAAAACCAGAAGCACTCAACTCAAACCACTTCTCCTTGCACTGTAGTTCTAATTATAATATATTCAGCTTTATTAAAGTATCAAGTAACATGCTGAAAGCAGAAATCTATGTGATGCCCCCACTTGTAAAAATGTTTCTTATCCAAAAAAGACCTGCTGCCTGACAACTTGTTTCATGGGAAAAACATGATAAAAGTAAAAAATGAAAAGCGAACAAGAAACAAGCTCAAGATACATTGCTTAAAGGATTACTGTACAGGTTATGGACCACACATGATTGGCATTCTGTTTAGTTTACGGGTAAAGTCTGTAGAGATGACTGGAAGTCTCCAACAAGTGTAATGAGCTTTTTAAAATAATGGAATCCTGTCCTTTAATACTCAAGGCTTATAGATTATCTAGTCAAGTATTCTCTGCATGGCAACAACAGGAAGGCTTTCAATGTTGGCAATTCTTTAACAGTATGCTTATTAAAGCTTACTTGCATCTTACGATGTCAGACAAGCTTACCTTATGGTCATTAAAGCATTGCTACTTAAACACAGAGCAACATGCACTTTGAGTAATAAGCATAAATCTGAGTAATAAGCATAAATCAACAGTACAAAAATATGACAGAAACCAGACCATTCTGCAAAATCAAGGACAGATGAAAAGCCACTGTAGTATTTATGCAGTGTGTCCTCCCCATCCAAGGTAGATACAACTACTCCTTGCCTTGCTTGGGCACATCCAGAGTCACTACATGGGGGAGTGGGGTGCAACAAGCATGTCACAATTTGAAATCTCTCTGGCTGACTGTGATGGCCCTGACACATTTGTCATACCTCTCAACCTCAAGAGCAAGAAATCTAGACAAAGCCATACACAGAAGAGGGACAAAGGCCCAACAATAAGGACAATTTTTAAATATTGCTCTAATAAACTTAGAAAGATAATAGAATAGGTCTTGCATTAGTATGAATTTTCTGAAGGGTATAAAATCTGAAACTCAAATGTCTGTCATTTTCTAACTTCAGTCTTTAGTGATTTGTCACTAATTTGCCAAAAAACACAATTTTATGAAAAATGGACCAAAAATATAAAATAGACACACAATACAGCTGATACCTGTCAAAGAAGGGACACTTTAATATTAGTACTGCTACCTTGAGCAGCTGACAAAATAAAAGAATCTACATGCATTTCAAGTAATCTATAACTTTGATTATTACAGTTATTTCTTAATTGTAAACCCTCCATGTTTTTTTCCAAAATTGCTATTTTGCGGAGGGATTATTAGGGGGAAGAGCAACATTTTGAGCCAAAAATTGGGGACAGTTGAGAGGTTGGCTATGCCTAATTCTATAAAGCAATTTATTTGCATGTATCTCTCAACCTGTTAATGCAGTAAATCTGAACAAGGCCAAATATATTGGGGGCACATATAAACAGTACTAAAAATTGCTCTTGTATAAATTGAGACAGTTGATAGAACAGCTCTTACTTTAACATGCATTTTTCTGAAGGTTATGAAGTCTGAAACTTATTTAGTGACTTCTGGCAAATCATTTAGGAATTAAAACTACAAATTTTATGAACAACAAACCAAAAATAAGAAGCAAAAATCTATTCATTCTTTGAAAATCTGGACAGTTGGGAGGTATAGTTCAGCTGGGCCTGTCTGAGTTTGCTGCCCTCCCCCCCCCCTGACAAAATAATGGTTGAATGGAGCCTCTGCAGCCATTCCAATGAACCATTACTTGGCTATTTCACTCCATTTACCATAAACACTAATATGCATACTGCTTTACTTGAATGATGAGTTGGACTTCATTTGAAAGTTTTATTTTGTATTTTACAGCACAAACACTAAGTCATCTGTTAAACAAAGCAATGCAGTCTCACAATGAAAACTTAGCATTAAAACTTCTCTGCCCTTGAAACTCACATTCATTGAAACAGCATTGAAACCCACATTCAAAGTAAATACATTTTGACAGTGGCAGATAAAGATTAATTCTGGGCTGTTTTCGAATCATAGGCCCCTTGCATATGAAACATACATGTGCTCTTTGATACACCTTCCTCATTGTACTAAAATTATATTCCTTGTACAATACAGTACACTTGTTAGAGGGTGTTTTAAATTTGTTTTGAACATTTTTCCAGTAAGCAATGAAACAAACCATATGCACCCATAATGGCAAAACTGCCCAGTTGAGAAGATTTATCATAAAAAAGTCTACTCAGACTTCCACAGTCCACCATTATTAGTAAATATACACAATTCTACAGTCCACCATTATTAGTAAATATGCACAATTCCACAGTCCACCATTATTAGTAAATATGCACAATTCTACAGTCCACCATTATCAGTAAATATGCACAATTCTACAGTGCACCTTTATCAGTAAATATGCACAATTCTACAGTCCATTATCAGTAAATATGCACAATCTCTGAAGTAAGTCATCTAAATAATTCCACATTAAAGAAATCTGTAACTAATGAAGCGGTTGCTGCTAGCAATCACCTTTATATTTCATGGTTTCATCGAAAAATAAAGTGTCTGTTGCCCCTCAGGAATAAATTGCCTATATATAACATTAAAAAAATGATAAGCTAGTAATAATATTGCAAGAGGAAATGGATGGCAAACTGATAATGAACTCATAGTTAGTATCTTCACCAAGGAGAACATTCTCAGTACAGCAGCATCCACCCCTTGTGGGAGTAGAACCCACAGCCTTCTGCATCAAAAGCAAGTACACAACCTGTTGTGCTATAGTATTAACTAGGCAAAGCACTAAACTTCTATTCCCCTGCAGCTCTCAGCTCCTTGTAAAATCTACTCAATACTCAACTGCATCTCAACTTCGCAGCTCAAGAAAACTGGAAAAAGCCAAAATGTATTGGGGGGGGGGTCAAAAGCCCCAAAACCAGGGACACATTAAACATTGCTTGTATAATCTTGGAAAGTTGCTAGAATAAAATGTTGTGTTGCCACCATATATTTTACTGCCAAGGTCCCTGAGCAAAAAACAGTCAGAGTAACATACCACTATGCCACATCAGCTGCTTTGTAAAAGAGAGGAAGACTGAAACTTAAATGGTTATCATTTAGTGAATTCAGTTCTCACCATAGCTGTCAACCTCTTAATACAAAACACCTGGACAAACCCAGTAATGAGGGAATACAGCCCTCAAACATATTCAGTGAATTCAGTTCTTGCCATAGCTGTCAACATTAGCACAAAAACCTGGACGAAGCCAATAATGGGGGAATACAGTCCCAAAAATAGGGACAAATTTAAAATATTCATCTTATAAACTTAGAAAATTGCTAGAAAAAAAGGCTGTGCTACTATGTATTCTGAAGAACATGAAGTTTGAAATTCAAATGCCGGTCAATTTTACTGCAGACAGAACAAAAACAATTTTCAGCAGAGACACAGGGATTAATACTGCAGACACGTCTTTGTAAAATGGCAGGGCACCAGAGCAAATCCACACAAACACAGGGAGGAGATGCAGACTCCACACAGAAGCCACCCCAACCAAGAATCAAACCAGAAAACCTATAGCTGTGAGGCAACAATACTGCCACTGCAACATCAAATCTGCAAGGATTTAAACATTCAGAAACCTGAAGTCTGAAATTCAAATGCCTGTCAATTTTACTGCGGACAGAACAAAACAATTTTCAGCAGAGACGCTGGGATTAATACTGCAGACACGTCTTTGTAAAATGGCAGGGCACCAGAACAAATCCACACAAACACAGGGAGGAGATGCAGACTCCACACAGAAGCCACCCCAACCAAGAATCAAACCAGAAAACCTATAGCTGTGAGGCAACAATACTGCCACTGCACCATCAAATCTGCAAGGAATTAAACATTCAGAAACCTGAAGTCTGAAATTCAAATGCCGGTCAATTTTACTGCGGACAGAACAAAAACAATTTTCAGCAGAGACGCAGGGATTAATACTGCAGACACGTCTTTGTAAAATGGCAGGGCACCAGAGCAAATCCACACAAACACAGGGAGGAGATGCAGACTCCACACAAAAGCCACCCCAACCAAGAATCAAACCAGAAAACCTATAGATGTGAGGCAACAATACTACCACTGCACCATCAAATCTGCAAGGAATTAAACATTCAGAAACCTGAAGTCTGAAATTCAAATGCCTGTCAATTTTACTGCGGACAGAACAAAAACAATTTTCAGCAGAGATGCAGGGATTAATACTGCAGACACGTCTTTGTAAAATGGCAGGGCACCAGAGCAAAACCACACAAACACAGGGAGGAGATGCAGACTCCACACAGAAGCCACCCCAACCAAGAATCAAACCAGAAAACCTATAACTGTGAGGCAACAATACTACCACTGCACCATCAAATCTGCAAGGAATTAAGCATTCAGAAACCTGAAGTCTGAAATTCAAATGCCTGTCAATTTTATTTAACATTTATTAATCAGGACAGTCTGACTTCGAACAAAAAAACAATTTTCAGCAGAGGCCCAGGAAGAAATAATGCAGACATGTCTTTGTAACATGGGAGGACACAAAAGCAAACCCACACAAACACAGGGAGAAGATACGGACCCCACAAAGAAGGAACCCCAGCCAAGAATCAAACCTGAGAACCTGCAGCTGTGAGGCAACAATGCTACTACTACACCATCAAATATCAAGCATTGCAACATTTACAAACCACAGATATTATGAGGAACAGATCAGATCAAATATGAGGCAAACATCTGCAATTTTTTTAAAAATGGTGGTGGGTAGGGAACTCAAGTCTTTAACACCTGCATACAGGGTACAGGGTTCAAGCCTGAGGTATTCCCTACCACACCACCATGAGCACCTGGGGCATTTACACACACACACACACACACACACACCTACCTCTCTCCAGTTAAAAGCATTAAAATCTCTCCAGTCAATAGCATTACAATCTCTCCAGTTAAAAGCATTAAAACCTCTCCAGTTAAAAGCACTAAAATCTCTCCAGTTCAAAGCACTAAAATATCCAGCTAACACACACAGTATGAAGTAAAACGCACCATACACTTACCAGTCTGTTCTCCATACCATATCCTGCCCACGCAATACTCACAAAGACCCGCGAGATCCCAAGTAAAAGCTCCCTCCCGACGACGAGACTGTTCTGACTGCTGCTGTTGCAGTCCGGACCCGACATATAATCCCAGCGAGTCTGTGCACTTTAAAAGTGCACAGACGTCTCCTTGTGTCCCTCTATGGGGACTGCCGGACTGCCTTGAGCATGCGCATAGACCGACAGTAGTCGGGACTACTGCGCATGCGCGAAGTCCGCGAAATTTTAAAAATATTTTTTTGTTTTGTTTTTCTTTTCTAATTTTTATTTTGAGGGGGCTGCAGTCCAGCAGCCCGATGCCACGAGCCACCCCTGCCTGTTGCCCTTGAGGAATAAATTGCCTATGTTACACTAAAAAAATGCTAAGCTAGCAATATTGCAATAGGGAATAGATGGCAAACTGATAACAGGTTCATAGTTACTAGTTATCTTCACCAAAAACGACTGCAGCATCCACCCCCTTTGCCACACAGTATAGTTTCAGCAATTCACCTACCTACTGTGGGAGTAGAACTGAGCCCTTTCTTATTTGCAATGGTGATGGACAGGTTGACAGACGAGATCAGACAGGAGTCCCCGTGGACTATGATGTTTGCAGATGACATTGTGATCTGTAGTGAGAGTAGGGAACAGGTGGAGGAGACCCTGGAGAGATGGAGATATGCTCTAGAGAGGAGAGGAATGAAGGTCAGCAGGACTAAGACAGAATATATGTGTGTGAATGAGAAGGAGGATAGAGGAATAGTGAGGATGCAAGGAGTAGAGGTGGCGAAGGTAGATGAGTTTAAATACTTGGGGTCAATAGTTCAGAGTAACGGTGAGTGTGGAAGAGAGGTGAAGAAGAGAGTACAGGCAGGATGGATTGGGTGGAGAAGAGTGTCAGGAGTGATTTGTGACAGACGAGTACCTGTAAGAGTGAAAGGGAAGGTCTACAATAGGGTAGTGAGACCAGCTATGTTATATGGGTTGGAGACAGTGGCACTGACAAAAAGGCAGGAGTGTGAGCTGGATGTGGCAGATTTAAATATGTTAAGATTTGCACTGGGTGTGACGAGGGTGGGCAGGATTAGGAATAAATATATTAGAGGGTCAGCCCAGGTTGGAAGGTTTGGAGACAAAGCCAGAGAGGCACAATTACGTTGGTTTGGACGTGTGCTGAGGAGGGATGCTGAGTATATTGGGAAAAAGATGCTAAGTATGAAGCTACCAGGTAACAGGAAAAGAGGAAGGCCTAAGATAAGGTTTATGGATGTGGTGATAGAGGACATGCAGGTGGTTGGTGTGACAGAGCAAGATGCAGAGGACAGGAAGAAATGGAAACAGGTGATCTGCTGTGGCGACCCCTAACGGGAACAGCCAAAAGAAGATGATGACTGTGGAGTAGAACCCACAGCCTTCTGCATCAAAAGTAAGTACACTACCTGTTGTGCTATTAACAATGCAAGCAGACTCACCATAAGCAGCACTAAACTTTTGCTCCCCTGCAGCTCTCAGCTCCTTGTAAAATCTACTCACCACTCAGTTGTATCTCTGAACTTTGCAGCACAAGAGATCTGGAAAAAGCCAAAATGTATTGAAGGGGGGGGGCAAAAGCCCCAAAACCAGGGACACATTTTAAACATTGCTTGTATAATGTTGGAAAGTTGCTAGAATAAAATGCTGTGTTACCACCATACATTTCATTGCCAAGTCTTGAACCCAAGACACTGTGCAAAACAGTCAGAGCAACACAGCACTATGCCATATCAGCTGTTTTGTGAAAGAGAGGAAGACTGAAACTTAAATGGCTACCATTTATTGAATTCAGTTCTTACCATTGCTGTCAACCTCTTAGCATAAATCACCTGGACAAAGCCAGTAATGGGGGAATACAGCCACCAAACATATTCGGTGAATTCAGTTCTTACCATAGCTCTCAACCTTAACAAAAAGAAACCTGGACGAAGCCAATAATGGGAGAATACAGTCCCACAAATAGGGACAAATTTCAAATATCCATCTTATAAACTTAGAAAATTGCTAGAATAAAAGGTTTTGTGTTACCATGTACTTTCTGAAGAACATGAAGTCTGAAATTCAAATGCTTGTCATTTTTATTTGTTTAACATTTGTTAACCGGGAAAGTCTGACTTGGAACAAAAGCCAATTTTCAGCAGAGGCTCAGGGAGAAACACTCTAGACACATGTCTTTGTAAGATGGGAGGACACTCAAGCACCTAGAGGAAACCCACACAAACACAGGGAGAACATGCAGACTCCACACAGAATGCACCCCAGCCAAAAATCAAACCAAAGAAACTGGAGCTGTTAGACGACAATGCTACCACTGCACTACGGACTGTGCAAAGACACAAAAATACAGAAACCACAGATTTTATGAGTAACAGAACTGAACAACTATGAGGCAAAATCTGCAATTTTTTTACAAATGGTGGTGGGTATGGAATTTAGGCTCTTGCCACCTGGGCCCAAGGTACAGGGTTTAAGCCTGTGTATTTTCTCTACCAACCACCATATAGCAACTGGGGCATTTTACACGCACACCTTTTTTTTAAATTTTCTTTTCTGTTATGTTTACAGCTGGGGAACTGCAGTCCTGCAGCCCAATAGCATGAGCTGCCCCTGCATTAAAGGTGGGAAAAGTTTTGAAAAGATTTATCGCGGCCTCTTTTTTTATATCACAAAAACATGGCATTTTAACAGGGGTATGTACACTTTTTATATCCACTGTATCTGTCTATCTATCTATCTATCTATCTATCTATCTATCTATCTATCTATCTATCAATCTATCTATATGACAGTTTTGTAAGTATAAAGTAAAAGATTTTAACCATCCAGCAAGCTTTGTAGCTAAAATTGTTAGCAAGCTGCTAATAATTGTTTCATATTTTACCCAAACTATGTGTATTCATGATGTGGATGTTAACAATATTGCACCTCTGTTATTGTGTAATGCCAGTTTATGTATGTATTTTGCACTTTTACCCAGTGTAGAGTTTGCTGTCCTAGTAGTATGTAAATATTTTGTCTGTTCTTCAATTTGCATTTGAATTTTGGTATCCCACAATTCCATTGGAGTAGGTAGGGTTACATAACTATGCACACAGATTTTATGTTAATAAACATACAGATTTTTGGCCAGTTGTACCTACTTTACATGGGCCTTTGTCCAGATATTTGATGTTTCCAGGTTGAGAGGTATGGTTTAAACATTTAGTCCCACTATTATTCAGCTGCAGTTACCTGTAACCAAACAAAGCTAAAACTCATAAGAAACCTATCACTTCATTCCTCTATACTCATTTCTGATGCATGCTATGCAATGCTGCAAAGTTAGAATAAGCTTCATATATATTTACAGTCTCTTATACAAACACACTCATGTATATGTTGCCTTCCTCAAATTCTGTCCCACTCTAAAACCATCCATCCATCCACAACCACTTTTTCCCATAGGGTTGGGGTGTCACTTCAACCATGACAGTCATCGTGAGCAAAGGTTTACACCAGTGGGTGGCTAACCCTGCCACAGTAGATTTTCTGCATCATATATTCGCATGCACAGTCACACCTATGGCCTATTTAGAATGTCCAGTCCACCTATTGAATGTCTTTGGAATGCAGAAGGAAACCCACAGAAACTCAGGTAGGACATGCAGACTCTGCAGAAAAGGCCTCTCAGCCAAGAATCAATCCAGAGAACCTCTTGCTGTGAAGTGACAACACTATCTGCTGTGCTACTGTATATCCCAGTCTAACACATAATCTTAAAATGTTTAAGTATCACAGAACATTAGTATCTTCAGCTTTCTTGCAGAATACACTGAATATGCCATTACCCAAACTAAAAAAAACATCACAGAGTGAGTTTTTTTTTTTCCACTTACATGGGAATCACCACAATTTAAACTCCTTACTCCTGCAGATTAAAGACAAATAACACTTATTTAATAAAGCAAAGTGTACTTGCTTTGGCTAACAATATCTTCACAATGTAGTCTGTCATTTTCGACACTTTGTAATGATGTAAAAGACTGCAAACACCTACAGCATAATGGTTTCACTAAAAAGCTGGCAAAACATGAAAATAGGAGCATTTTGCTGGCTATATAAGTAAGCTAAAAAACAAGAAAAAATCAATTTTTATACTGTTTTCTATATACACCACAAACTGTATCAAATAATAGCATTTTGAGTTCAGATCTTCAACATACCATTTATGGACCTCTGTTATCTATAACATGACAAGGAATTTAAGCAAATTAGATCCAAAATGCAATTTATGAAAAGGCCTGCAAAATGACATTTAGAAATGGAAAATTCAATACAACAGTTTGAAAGAGGGATTTCTGCAATGCCTGCACTAGACATTTCATATCAAAATTCCACTTTCAGTTAAAATGGGAGGAGAAGTTGTTTTAAATTACGCTAGTAAATGTATAATTATCAAATACAATGTACTAAGCATGCAATTCAAACTGAAAAAAGATGGCCATTTTATAACTGTAATAATTCACTGGCGCTGTGGATGGAAAATACATTTATGACTAGGACTTGGGGCCTCACAACAACCCTAACTCTCCTGGGTATGTGGGGAAGCCATGCACTCCCTCGACATACCTTACAGATTACACTTACGAAAATTTTGCATCTGTCTATATAAATTCATATGCATAAGTACATGCGTGTGTGTGTGTGTGTGTGTGTGTGTGTGTGTGTGTGTGTGTGTGTCTGCACGCATGCATGCATGTGTGTATGTGCACGCGCGCGCGTGTGTGTGTGTGTGTGTGTGTGTGTGTGTGTGTGTGTGTGTGTGTGTGTGTGTACACCACACATATAGATACATAGACAGATAGCTAAGACACATTAAATTTCCTTCATTATCATTTCTGCTTACTTTACAAAGAAAAACATCAGTTATATTGTTACTGAGTATACTGAGTAATTTAAAATCTGTAGCACTGTTTTCTGTGTGATTAAGAGGTGTCTATAAAGGAGATTATTAAGATTACATTGCTACCAATGTTCTGTACATTTTTCATTATAAGGATTGACTGTGTTCTGAAAAATGTCATTTTGCCTGTGTCTGGGTGGTCTCAACAGTATCCTGTTCAGGGGTAAAATTCATTGCCTTCAGGCAGTTTGAGTTCTATGTCATTAAGCATTTTGGGGTCTTGTGTACCCCCCATTTGAAAAGTAAATGTACTTAGTGGATAAATAAACTGTGAAATGATATTTATTACTACAGCTATATTTCAGGGATGTGTTATCTCAACATCGAAACAAAACAAAATTCCTACAGTGTCTAAAGTTCTTTGCTCTCCTGCCAACCTATGTTAAGGCCTGATAACTAAATGAACAACTACTGATTCTTTTGCAGAACCTGAAACTCTCATCATTGCAGTTTAATACCTCTT